>NW_017670583.1:443744-548441 GCF_001879085.1 Nicotiana attenuata | reverse complement strand
TCTTTCCTTTCCCTTACCACCCCCCCCCCCCCCCCCCTCTTTTTTTTAATCTCTGTATTTAATTCTTAGTTGACCCAAGACTGTTCTGTAAAGTAGACTCACCCGTTGTGCAAAAATGTGGTAAACGGGAACACAGATAGGGCTCATTTGGTTGTTGGCTAGAGTATGCTGGGAGTAGTAACGTAAATATAGGCGGATTTATAGGCAAATATATGGGGTATGTGTACTCATGCTCTCTCTATAAACTAGATATTTTATATACATACTAATAAACTTACCCGTGCTTTGGGCAGGGTTTAAGAAACATCAATAAAATTTAAAAAAAATATCGAGTTAATAACAAATATAGATATTACCCTTTTTTATGAGAAAAAAAATCCCCAATAAATAAAATACATTTGGTTTAATTCATTAATTTAATTTAATTGTAGAAAATAATCTATGTGATGTATAGTTAACTGTAAATTATCAATGGATATTACTTAAATTTTATCTAATTAAGAAGGTCCAAGACTAAGAAAAATAAAAACTAAAATTAAAATAAAAGTTGCATAGATTCTTAAAATTACTAATTATACAAATAAAACAAATTAAATTATTTTTAGTTGTATATTGAGAAGCTAAAAATTTTATGAAAAAAATATATACATTTTGACAAAAAATCATTAGAAAGACCTTCTCCTTTTACCTTGCAATATAAATGTTAAAACCTTTATTCCGTTAATTTATTGTATTATTCTTGTATTTAAGCATGCTTTTATGGGATACATTTAATTGAGTAACTGCAATATTAAATTAGAGATAATGACACACTTTAAAGAATAAAATTTACCAAGCATTCACAGGAGCATTTAATTTTTTTAATAAAAAAATCTATCAATAACACACTTAATAAAATAAGAACCAAAACTAACCGTGTGTAAATCCTAACATTCTAATAATGAGTATTATTCGCAAGTTGATTATGAACCTCACTAAGTCTTCAGTCATCGATAGCATAACCCGAAAATAAAAAATACTTTATTTCATAAAGTTAATAATTCGTTGGCTAGTGATATTTAAACTACTGAAAGCCTACCCCATTCATAGTGTTAAAAATTTTGATCGGTAATAACCTATTATTACATGTGATTTCTTAATTAATTAGATTATATTATATGTTAACTTAAAGTTATCTACAAATTGTCAATGTCAGAGATTAATGCCTAGTGAAGTGAACGTTTGAATTTTTTGGCACAACCTTCATAACACAAATAAAGCTTTTACAATGATGGTGGTAGAATTATCGTCGTTCCTTAAGAAAGGTCACAACGCCACACTTTTTCTTTGTGGGGACAATTTTCTTTTGATATCATTCTTATTTGCTTTGGTTTCTTTCTTTTTCTTTTGAACACCAAAAATAAATAAATCTTTGAGTATTATGAAAGCATGAAAAGAAATTTACAAAATCCAGTTGAAAAACATTTAAGGAGTGTTAGAAGAGAAACAACTTCAGAAAAGGAAAAACAATTCAAAAAAGTTCAATAAAGAAAAGAAATAGAGGCAAAAAGAATTAAGAACATACAGAAAAATATATTTATAAAAATGATAAATCTATATATAACAGGAAAAGAAAAACACATTAGAATCTCACTCGATATCGGAGAAAATCACAACTCAAATTTATTTCAATTGTAGAGTATGAATATATACAACAAAAAACAGATATCAAAATCTCTATGTATTATTTAAAAAAAAATAACTACTTCAACTTATACCACATAAACCTAAAGATGACAAAATCAAAGACCATTAATGAAAATTGTGAAATACGCTTTACTTCGATCTTCACCTCAATATTTGGCACTTCCTCTTAAACATTCTTCTTAAGATTCACACCTGTGTGGAATATCTTCGTGCATTTACCTTAAACAAATAACAAAGAATAGAAATCATACCATACCTTAGTATAATTTTTCTTTTTTACTACAGCCTTTGACATAGAGATAACTCAAACTATTATAAGCAAAATATAAAGTTAGTATCAATCATATTTGTTCAAAACATAGAAATCATTATATAAGTACAATAGGAGAACATATAATAAATTGTCATAAACTTACATATTAAATATTAGAGGTAATATTTAGAGGTTATGAATATGAAAGGCATGAGAGTTATTGAGATTATTAAAAATATAGGTTATGAAGATAAAGAGGTGTGAGTTATGAAGATTGAATTTTTAATATAAAATAAATGAAAAAGATGATGAAAACCCCCCAAAAAAGGCGAAAAAAGATAAATGTGTTTCTTGGCTTAAGATAGGTGCCACCTCATTTTTCTATTGCCCACTTTTATATATATAATAGAAGATAGATTTTTTAAAATTAGTCTAATATTATCTGATGGCACTCATGCTCTAAATGACTAAGGGTGTGTTTGCTATGAAGGAAAATATTTTCCGAAAAATATTTTCCAATTTTTCCATGTTTGGTTGGCATAAATATTTTGGAAAACATTTTCCTCCTCAACTCATTTTCCTCCAATAGGAGAAAAATATTTTTCTTATCAAGAGAAGGGAAAATATTATTCAAAACTCCTTTTCAACCTTCCCCACCCTATTCCCCATCCCCACCAACCCACCCCCACACCCCCACACCCACCCACCCACCCCAACCCAACCCTCCGCCCCCAAGCCTACCACCCACCCTCACCTCACACCCATCCTAAATAAAAATATTATAATACTAGTTTCTTTTCATGTTAGAGATAGATTTATTTTTTTACATTTCAGCAAATGAGCATTTTTTTACATGATATAAAAATGTATTTTTTTTTCAACAAAAAAGTACTTTCTTTTCATATAAAAAAGTATTTTCTTTCATTTCAACAAAAAAAGTATTTTCTTTTCATTGTGTAAAAAAAGTATTTTTTTTATTTCAACAAAATGAGTATTTTCTTTTCATGATGTAGAAAAAGTATTTTCTTTTACTTTAATAAAATGAGTACTTAGTTTTCATGTTGTAGAAAGAGTACTTTCTTTTTCAATAAAAAAAGGAGTATTATTTTTTAGTTATGGAGAATAAATTTTAACGTTATTTTTGCGTAAAAAAGTAAAGCAACACATTAATTCCTTTGTGCTTGCGTGAATTTTTAGAAAAATAATTAAATTCTTTTAGAAATAAAGTCCTTAAAAAGTTGGGTATTTATGGTGTGTGTGTGTGTGGGGGGGGGGGGCAAGGAAACGTGAGGACTTAGGGGAATGGGGGGTGAGGAGCAGGAATCCTTCATACAAAACACACCCTAAATGGTGCACTTGATTGAATGCTCAGTTATTTGCTAGAGAAGCAGGAATCAAATCCCAAGACTAATATGTAGGAATAAATAATGCAATAATTACTTATACATCGATTAGTTATCATCTTTTACTCTGTATAAATAATACATAAGTTAGCTCATAACTTATACCTATTTATTTTTGGAATTGTAAAACAATAGACAATTACCCTTGGTGTAGTCCATTTTATTCAACTAAATAGCTAGTATTAGCTATACTAATTTTAATACATGGCTATTCCCTTTCTAACAAACAACCAAACGACCCCATAGTGACAAAGCTATACACTGAAGCAATTGTAGCTTTTGCACGTGTGAGTGGCTCTATGAAATTTTCTTACAAAAATTTGTCCTTTGTTAAACTTTTGAACTAATATGATGTATAGGGTAAATTTGGTTTATATTTAAGTGCTCGAATGATCACATGATACGTGGAATCGGAGGCAGACAGAAGATGAAGCGAGTGGAACCAAAATCAAGGACAACGACTTCAGGTGGCATCGGGTAGCTCCCGAAGGGAACATAGTCAATGGAGACAAACGAATGTTTGTCACCGAATGGAATTTAATGAAAAACATTCCTTAGTATTAAATATGCAGCTGTTGTAGTGAATTTTGACATTCATGGCTTGCCGTTACACGTTCATCAATCGCCCCTATTATAGTTATTTAAGAGGGGCTTGATCCTAGAACCTTATTCCCTAGGTATAACAATAAATAGGGAATTCAAAAACCATTATAGGACACGAAATCTCTAGTAAAACTTATGATACACATAATTCTCAAGCTAAACAATACTTTATTTTTTGTCTAATATTGTACTTATCTCTGTCTTCGGAAGCCTTGCTCCTGGAACTAGGCTACCTACTGTTTGTTTCGATTTCAACGCTAAGTCTTATATTTTATATTTAATTTATTTTTCATTTTTGGATGAAATAAGTTTGCTTATCTATAAACCACATAACAAATTCAACTGTATCGTTTTAGGGGTAAACAGTTTGGCATCCACCGTAAGGCTTAGACAACTGCGTAATTGAGTTAATCCTTGCATCTATTACTAACCTGTTTGATTCTTTGTTTCGTAGTAAAAATTGAAAAAAATTCAGCTAATGATGTCAACATCACACACAATGTTGAGGTAGAAGAAAATCAGCCTCACACATGAGGATTCGATCAGTGACACCCGCAACGAAGAGGGCGTAGCAACTCCGGTACATGGTGGGCGCTGTCCTGACATGTGCGAGAGACAACTCTCGATGATGCTGAAGACGAGCACGTTACGAAAACAGTAAGGATCTTGAGCGAGCAGCAAAAGACCATCATGGGCTATCTCTCAAGGCAAGACCAGTCCATGATGGAACTAAAGCAGGCATTGTCAGGTGCTTCCAACAACATGAATGGAAGAGGCCTTGTTCCTCCCAGCGCTTCTGAAAATCAAATAGCTCAAAGAATTGATAACAACTCTCCGAGGGGTGAGGTCGGCTTCGCCGGATCCGGGGGGATCAGCAGCGGATCCGATAATGACAATGGCAACTATCCTTTTAAAACTGAACTCGTGACGTTCATGAGGAAAATGAACGAGCGGATGGATCAGAACGCGAAAGAGTTCCACGCTCAAATGGACCAAATTTCGGGTGCACCACTAGTTTCGAAGGGCCCGGACTCGATGAAGTACACCCGACTGCCATTCAAACCGAGCGCAACACCATAATTGATTCTTTAAATGGTTTAAAATGTCGGACATACCGAAGTATGATGGGACTTCAGACCCTCAGGAGCACATCACAACTTATACAATGGCGATGAAAGGAAACGACTTGGAGTCGATCCTGCTGAAGAAATTCAGAGAAACCCTCTCGAAGGGGGCCTTAACATGGCATTCACTCTTACCCAAACACTTAATAGATTCCTTTGAGACGCTCGCAAATTCTTTCATTAAGGCTCATGCCGGGGCCAGAAAGGTCCAGGCCCGGAAGGCGGACATATTCAAAATTTCGCAAGGAGAGTCTGAATTGGTGTGTGAGTTCGTAATCAGGTTTCAGAAAGAAAGGTTGATGTTACCGGCTGTGCCAGATGAATGGGCAGCTGAGGCATTTACTAAGGGGTTGAACTCGAGAAGCTTCGATGCCTCCCGGAAGCTGAAAGAAAGCTTGCTCGAGTTCCAAGCAACCACATTGGTGGATGTCCATAAACGTTATGAATCAAAGATAAGGATAGAAGATGACCATCTCGGGTTCCCGGTATCCACTAACAATCGGGATCGAGAAAAGAACAGGGTTTAAATCAAAGATGATTTTGATACGGATCGGCGATCTTCTAAGGTACAGTTTTTGCCCTAAGAAAGGGCCGAAGGACGTGGAAGCAAACGGTTCCAGTCAGCGGATAGGTTCGCTCCTGATAGAAGAACTCATGGTTGCCGGAATAACAGGTCATTACAGGACAAAGAGGTATCGGGTTCCCGGGATTCCAATTATCCCAGGCTGTTAGAATATAATTTCAATGTTAGTGTAGTGGATCTGGTATTGGCAATGAAAAACATCAAGGAAGCATGGTTCCCGAGGCTAATGAGATCTGATCCCAACTAGAGGGATACTAATTTATGATGCGAATATCATGGGACTAATGGACACCGAACTGGGGACTGTCATCATTTGTGCGAGGAGGTGGCAATGCTATTGAAGAACGGCTATCTTAGGGAGTTCTATAGCGACCGGGCTAAGAAAAATTACGGCCGCAACCGAGACAATGCGGAATCCTCGAAGATGGAGGAAGAACCTCCGCGACTAACTATCAACATGATTTTTGGGGGGAAAGAGATTAACGGTGTAACTTTCTCGGCAGCCAAGAAGACAAAGGTATCATTGACTCATAGCAAGAGGCTCCGGGAAGTCGCCGAGGATGACATCACCTTCACGGAAGAAGACACCGATGGACTTCTTCTGCCGCACAATGATACCCTGGTAATTTCTCTTAACGTCTTAGGTTTCAAGATTAAACGTTTTTTGGTTGATCCAGGAAATTCAGCCAACATCATTCAATGGAGAGTGCTAGAACAAGCCAAGCTAACCAAAAGCATCATTCCGACGACAAAGCTCCTCGCTAGCTTCAACTTAGCAAGTGTGATAACCAGAGGGGAAATCTTGCTACTCATGAACGCCGAAGGGGTCATGAAGACTACCTTATTTGAAATGGTGGACGGCGACATGGGCTACAACATAATTCTTGGCAGACCATGGTTACATGAGATGAAACCCGTTCCATCAACATATCACCAAATGCTGAAATTCCCGACTCCAGAGGGAATCAAACAAATAAGAGGGGATCAACCAACAGCAAGGAAAATGAACGCGATATCGGTTTCCAGTAGTAAAGGGAAGGAACTCAACCCATAGAAATTACAGGAACCGACGCTTGCCCCCCAACTGAACGAAGATGACAAAGTGGAGGAGTCGTCGAAATCCTACCAGTTATCAAGATATTTTTAGGTAACAGACACGACCAAGTCCACGGCAGAAGAACTCAAACAACTGGCTTTGTTCAAAAAATTCCTAGAGAGGATATTTCACTCGGCGACTATCACGACCCAATTCTAGTTTAGGACGTGATGGCACACAGCACCGTCGCTAGGCAAGCCAACAGTGAACAATCTAGTGATTTCCATTTTTAATAAGTTTTCCAAACAGCTAACAGTCCTTAAATTTAAAGAATTCAATGAATAACATATTTTAAAGTGATCAAAACGAAAGCAGCTAAATGAAATCATAACCGTATAAATATAACCCAAAACCATAAGTCTACTAGTGTGTGCCAAGACCCGGTGCAACAAGTGTATGAGCATTGTAGTAGAATATACAAAAGAATACTAGTCTACTGTCTGAAATGAAATAGACAAAAAAATATAACAAAAGGAAGACTTTGGCTGCTGCAATACGGCTCGGAAAGGTAGCTCATGTAGTCTTGTAGCAGGGATCAAATATGCGCGCCGGACTGGTAACCAGAGATACCTGCCTCAGATCCTTCACAATTAAGTGCAGAAGTGTAGCATGAGTACATAAATAAAATGTACCCAGTAAGTATCCAGTCTAACCTCGAAGAAGTAGTGATGAGGAATCGACTTGACACTTATTATGGGCTAACAATGATATATCAAGATTTTATAGTAAGCATGGATTTCCTAAATACTAAAAGCTCAATAATAAGAAATAAAGAATTCTTCTTTCGTAACTATTAAATCCCAAGTTTAGTTTCATAATTTAACAGTTTGTGTCTCAAGACATTTAAGCAATATCAATTATGAATAGTTTCAAAGATTTATCAAGCGCAAATTATGTTGAGGTCGTACGACCCGATCCAACATAATATTTAAATTGTGTACTGCCCAGGATCGGACGGCACAAACCATAGATACATCTATCTGCTACCGAGGCATTCGGCCCGCTCCACAAATAGAAAACATTTCAAGTAAAACACAAATTCTCATTTATAGTGAAGTGTTCCATTCGCAACTTCAAGTAAGTGAATTTAACCTTTTACAATTCTTTTATCAATAGTCCAATATGACTAAAGCAATTAGGGGTGCAAACATTTCAAGTATAGCATGGTATGGGTCCTAGACTACCCAGACAATAGCATAATTAGTAGCTACGCACGGACTCTCGTCACCTCGTATCGTACGTAGCCCCCACACATAGGAGCACATGTTAGTTATAATTCACCTATGGGGTTAATTCCCTCTTACAAGGTTAGAAAAGAGACTTACCTGGTCAAGGCCCACTTTCCGGTCCAAGATTATGCTCAAACCCTTAAATCGGTACCGAATAATCCAAAACTATTCAAATAGTGTATAAACTAATCAATATATGTTCAAAAGTTCATATTCTAACTATTTAAGTGATTACCCAACCCTAAATGTAAGGTTCCTAAAATTCACCCCCGGGACCACGCTCCCGGAGTCCGGAAATATTCGAAGAAAGTTGTTACCCATAACCTCATGAACTTAAATATATAATTTTTGCCAAATTCCATAACAAATTTCGTGGTTAAATCTCATTTTTATCAAAAACCTTGGTTTTCCATCTAACCCATGAATTCCACAAATATACATGTTAAAATCTACCCATTATCTATGTATTAAACTCACATTAGGTAGGAATTACTTACGCTCAAATCTCCCTTTTTGAAGCTCTAAAATCGCCCAAGTGTGAAAAATGGGAGAAAAATGCTTAAGTCCCATATTTAAAACAAGCTTCTGCCCAGCTGTGATGGCCTTCTTCACGAACGCGGAAGAAGCATCGCGTTCGCGAAGGCTTACACCGACTGGGCATCGCGAATGCGACAGCTCTTTCGTGAACGCGAATAGCAACGCCAACTGATCCTGCCCGGTCCCATTTCCCCTACGCGAACGTGAAGGCCTAGGCTAACAAGGCTTCGCGAATGCATTTGCCTTAGCTCGAACGCGAAGGGCAGTTTTCCTACTGCCCCAGATCCTCCTTCGCGAATGCGACGCCCTCCCGCGTTCGCGAAGAAGGAAACCAGAACTGGAAAGTTTTGATTTCTCAAATTTTGCTCCGGGCGGTCCGAAATACACCCGAGCCCCTCGGGACCCCGTCCAATGACACCAGCAAGTCTGTAATCACAGTACGGACCTGCTCGAACTCTGGAGACGCGTAAAACAACAACAAAACCGAGAATCACACCCCAAAACCAAATTGAATCAAACTTTGAACTTCAAGTTCCCTAATCGCTCCGGATGCGCCAAATCATACTTAGACTACTCAGAATGACACCAAATTTTGCGGGAAAGTCTTAAATGAAATTACGGACCTACCCCAACTTCCGAAACCGAAATCCGAACCCGATATCAGAAAGTCAACCCTCGATCAAACTTTCCAAAAATTTCAAATTCTAACTTTCGCTAAATGAGTCCGAAACTACCTACGAACCTCCAAATTCACTTCTGGATGAGCTCCTAAGTTTAGAATCACCATACGGAGCCATTCCCAGACTCAAAATCCCAAAAGGACGTCTAGAATGTAAAAAACCACTTCAACCCAAACTTATGAAATTCATTCAAAATGCAAACTTTCACTACTAGGCGCCGAAACGCTCCCGGGTCGTCCAAAACCCAATCCAAACATGCGACCAAGTCCGAAATCATCATACGAACATATTGAAACTGTCAAATCCCGATTCCGAGGTCATTTACTCAAAATATTGACCAAAGTCAAACTTAGCCTTTTAAGCCAACCTTAAGAAACCAAGTGTTCTGATTTCAACCCGAACCCTTCCAAATCCCGAACTAACCAAATCCGCAGGTCATAAAACAGTAAAAGCACGTACGAGAAGTCTTATTTAGGGAAACGAGATTCTAGAAAGCAAAAAGACCGATCGGGTCGTTACAGCGACAGGACTAAACCCTGAGTTTAGGTCAGGATTTATTTATTTTCTTAACACTAATGTTGATTGTTTCGCATGGTCACACATGGATATTACAGGTATCCCACTAGAGGTGGTTGTGCACAAGCTAAGCCTAGACCCAAGCGTCCCACCGGTAAGGCAGAAGAAACGCCCAATAGTTAAGGTCAAAAACAGGTTTGTCAAAGAAGAGTTAACTCAGTTACTTGACATGGCTCAATCCGGGAAGTAAAGTATCCCGATTGGCTAGCTAGTATAGTTGTATTTCCGAAAAAGAATAATAAATTTTTAATGTGCTTAGATTATAAGGACTTGAATAGGCGTGCCCGAAAGACTCGTTCCCACTGCCAAACATCGATCAAATAATTGATGCCATGGTCGGGCACGAGTTAGTGAGTTTCTTTGATGCCTATTCCGGGTATATTCAAATTAAGATGAACCTAGAGGAACAGGAAAAAACTTTGTTCATAACGATCTTTGGCACATATTGTTATAATGTGATGCCCTTCAGGCTCAAAAACACAGAATACACTTATCAAAGGCTCGTGAACAAAATGTTCGAAAAATAAATAGGTAAAACAATGGAAGTACACATAGATTATATGATGGTCAAGTCTTTGAATGGAGGTGACCATTTAAAACACCTCCAGGAAACCTTCGATATCCTAAGTAAGCACAACATGAAGCTCAACCGTGAAAAATACGCGTTCGGAGTTAGCTCTGGTAAATTCTTGGATTTTCTAGTGTCACAAAGAGGGATAAAGGTCTCACGATAAGATCACGGCCGTCGAGGACATCCCAGACCAGCTGACAAGCGTAAAAGAAGTTTAAAGGCTAACTGGAAAACTAGCCGCTCTAAGCAGGTTCATTTCTTGGTCTTTGGAAAAATGTCATCACTTCTTCTCACTTCTGAAGAAGAAGAACAACTTCGAATGGACTCCAGAATGGCAACATGCCTTAAAAGACCTGAAACGGTATCTATCGAGCCCTCCGTTACTATCAAAATCGGAGGAAGGCGAACAATTGCTAATATGCTTAGCAGTCTTGGAGGTAGTAGTAAGTGCCACAAGATCTCAGGGTATTTTATGTCTGGTTACTGTTTAGTTATTTGATATTTACTGCTTTTTCTTCTGTATTATTTTTGTGGTGTTGGCTTACCTAGCAAGCAATGTTAGGCGCCATCACGGTCCCAAGGTTGGGATTTCGGATCGTGACAATTATGGAGCTCATGCGTATAAACTTCAAGCATATTATGTTGGAACTCCAGCACACAGAAAGTTCCAGCATAATATGCTGGATTACGGAGCTCCTACATATAAACTTTCAGCATATTATATTGAAACTATAACACATTATGAAATTCCAACACATCATCTATGTAAAAATTCGAACTCCAACATATTATACTGGAATTTTTTCGAATTTTTAAGGTTGTTTTTATTCAGATTTTATCTTTACATGAAAAAGTTGCTAATTCTGTGGCTATTATTCAATTTCTAGTTGTAAATCTGACTATTTCTGATTTTCCCCCACCTTTTTAGCAAAAACTTGGAGAGCATGTGGAAATAAAGATTTGAGATACTTTATATTCCGGTGCAATTTATTATACACAACAATAAGAAAAGTTCAAAATTACGAACAACAAGGTGCCTACAGACTTCTTGGTGTAGAATAAGCTTAAAGATGCAAATATAATACTAATGGATGGAGAGGGAGAACTAGTCAGAGGTCAAAGTATGAAAAATGGATTTCCTATTGACTTCGTCGTCTTTATTTAGTCAACATGTTACAAATAAATTCCAACTTTTGTCGAAATAATAAAACACACATCTATATATTATTAAAAGTAGAGGAAAAAGTCCTCTCCTTAAGCCAAATGTCATCATCAGAATATGCCACATGGTAGTTTAGGACAAGCCTCCAAAAAAAATCTATATATTATTAAAAGTAGAGGAAAAAGCCCTCTCCTTAAGCCAAATGTCATCATCAGAATATGCCACATGGTAGTTTAGGACAAGCCTCCAAAAAAAATAGGAGCTAAAAAGTTATTTGAAAAATAACTGCTTCACAATTAATAGAATTTGTTAATTTTGAATATATGTTTTTGAGTAATGATCCAGAAAGATGAATATTTTCCTTAAAACATGGAAGATATGCATCTGAATTGTACGATAAAGTATTCCACCAAATTTACAAAAAAGTAAAAATCTGTTTTAAGTTTCTGTTTTTGAGTAATGGTGTAGAATATATAAATATTTTTCCTTGAAACATGAAAGATGAATTTGAATTACACGATAAAGTGTTCAACTCAATTTATTTAATTATTTTTAAATTCAAAGTCAAAATCAATTGCTTGGTTGTGAGTGCTCCAAAATGTTTACACCATTTTGTCTCCTTAATAGTTATTTCAACTTTTAAGTACGTATTGGGATATTTCGTTGTTTTTAATTTTTTAAAATTTGTGACTTCATTGCAAATAAAAAAAAGATTTATTTTGTTTAAGAAATATCATGAAGAACTTCTCCGATTTCTTTTTTTTCCCCCCTTTTTTCCTAAACGACTCTTCTCCTCTAAATGATGAAGCCACAACAATTAAGGTATGCTTTAGTTAACTTTAAGTTCTTAAATTGTTTAATATTCTGGGTACTATTTTTTTTCTGTGTTAATATTATATTAATCCATTTGATTTATTAATTTTAAAAATCTCAAGATAATTTAGTCATGCCATTCAAAGAAGATGGGTATGATCATATAAATGCGTTTAGAGGCTAAAATGAGAAATAATATATCAACAACTTTGTAAGATCATGATCCATCTCAAGTTTATTATTGGGAAGTTAGAAGCAAAAGTTCATTTTCATGTTGCATATGATTTTAATATAAAATTATAAAATATCAGTACAATTTATAAAATAATAGTGAATCAAATCTTTGTTTATAAGTTATAAAAAGTTCAAGCAATTAAGTAAAATCCTGCTAAAAGATTGTTAAATTATTATGTTTATATGCCACCAATATACTTAGCTCTATCTCAAGTTTGGATTGATTTACATTATTTATATCGATTGATATGATATTTATTTTATAAATTTAAAGAATGAAGCAATTTTGAGTAATAAAATAAAAGTGTTAGTTAAATAGTTAAATAGTAGTAAATAACCCTAATCCCATATGTATTAGGAGTAGGACATGTATTATATATGGCTCATTGTATCATTGTTAACAACTAATCAATAATATTTTTTCTCCCGTGCATTCTCACAAAAAGTATAAAAATAATTTAGGTTTAAGAAATATAAAATATCAATTTATATTGTATTAACAGAGGAATGATAGGCAAGGACATAAGTGAAAAACTGAAAATAATCGTATGATAAGGTACTTAATTAAAACTGCAAACACAAAATATATGCAACAAGATAAATCGTATGATAAAGTTCATTTTCATGTTGCATATGATTTTAATATAATATTATAAAATATCGATACAATTTATAAAATAATAGTGAATCAAATCTTTGTTTATAAGTTATAAAAAGTTCAAGCAATTAAGTAAAATCCTGCTAAAAGATTGTTAAATTATTATGTTTAGATGCCACCAATATTCTTAGGTCTATCTCAAGTTTGGATTGATTTACATTATTTATATCGGTTGATATAATGTTTATTTTATAAATTTAAAGAATGAAGCAATTTTGAGTAATAAAATAAAAGTATAAAAATAATTTAGGTTTAAGCAATATAAAATATCAATTTATAATGTATTAACAGAGGAATGATGGGCAAGGACATAACTGAAAAACTGAAAAACTGAAAAATAATCGTATGATAAGGTACTTAAAACTGCAAACACAAAATATATGCAACAAGAAAAGAAAAAAAGTATACGACTAAAAAATTATTTTGTGTGTGTGTGTGTGTATATATATATATATATATATGTGTGTGTGTGTGTGTGTGTGTGTGTGTGTGTGTGTGTCATATTTGAATTTGCTATGAGAAAGTCTTTAAATTATGATTCAACAAAACATATTTTACGGATAAGGTTATCTAACTGAAATCTTAATAAATGTTAAATGAAAACAAATATAATTTAAATTCATGTGTACGTAATATCAATAACTAAAACTAAAATTAAATATACCATATTGGAAACAAAATATAAGTAATTCCAAATTATTATTCATTATAAGTAAAATACTAAATAAAAAAGTTAACGAAAGTATTATAGTAAAAAAAATGCATATAAGATGATGGGAGGATTATGTGAGGAATTCATGATTTTGAATAATGTGTAAAACAAATAAAGTAAATAATTATATAATGTTAAAAGTTATGGTTAACATATTTAGACAATGAATGAAGATTATATATTGATATTTTTATTAGTATTAACTAATTTAACCATTTGAGATGCTAAGTTAGCATTTTCTCATGTAAGCTTCACAATATATTTTACAATATGCTAAATCATAAAATTATCTAATAAACCTGTATATTCATGATTATATTTATCAATTATCCGCGCATTGCGCGGGTATGCATACTAGTTTTGAATAATAAAGTAAAAAGTCGCCACCACGAAGGAAGAGGAAAGAGAGAACTACTCCAAAGGGGAAATTGAATTTAGGTGTAGCCTTTGAGGGCTTTATATTGGAGGATCCCTTTGTAAAGTGCTTGCCGATTCAAGGGCATGGATTCCATGCTCTCTCTATCTGATATTTCTTGACGAAACCTCCTCTTTGGATTATTATCAACATCTTCACTTTTTTTTAAAGCGCCTAACTTCACAACTTCGTTCGAGAACTTCACCTTCTTCTTTTGTTGGTCTTTCTCCAGTCCTGAAATTCAAAATATCCACCAAATTTATTCCTCAACAACTTGAATCATGTATGCATGTGTGTCAATACAAGCGATTTCGTCATTTTTAAATATTATTTCCTTCTATTACACGTAACTAGCTAGTGGCTGAGACATCCTTCTATAATTAAGGGGTGTAATGATGTTGCTTCACCAAAAAGAATAATACATATTATATTATATACTGATATTGCTTGAAAATAGTGCAAAGTAAACGCCAATTCAGGGTAAAATATAGTCTTAAAATTTCTCTAGTCCAAAACACAATCCCATTAATAAGTTAGGTTATGATAATAGACGGACAATGCTGGTATAAAATTCTAAATGCGCAACTATAAATTACATATTGGGGAGGTAGGGAGGAGGAGGGAATGGATTTCTATGTTCTTTAACATAAATTTGAATGAGAAATCAAGTACTATGAGAGCAAACAAAATACTTACCAGATTGGGCAGCGAAATGAAATTTCACTTCTAGCTTTTATCAAAATAATACTTTCTTGATTGCCCTACATTCTTGGTATAAGGAGAGACAACAATAAAATTTACCACAAATCTATTTACCCTTTAAAATAGTTAACATCATTGTATTCTGTAGCACAACTCCATTAAAGTGGTAATTAAAAAGGAGAAATTGATTATACTTTCTTCAGACACGGGGTACAATTTAAGATAATTATATGGACTTCTTTTACCTATTTTCACCAGCTGAAGTACAAGATATTGGACAAAACGAATGTTAGTATATCAACGTACATTAGAAAGCACATAATCCACTTTTTTTCAGAAGAAAACACAAAAGAAAATAGACTAAACAGAAAAATAATACATGTAATAAAAGAAATATCAACATTATAACAGAACTAACAAGTAAACGTAAACTGAATAGGAAAGGACTCACCATATCTGATTTGCAAATCCTTGTTTTTAAGATTTTATTTTTCTTAATCTCAAGTTATATTGATCTAATATAGTAATATATAAGATACTTAGAGAGGGTAAAATTTATTACTCCCCCAATTCCATTTTATATGGTCTTGTTTGACTGGACATATAGTTTAGGAAAAAATAAAAAAACTTAAGAAAAACATAATCTAAAATAAGTGATATATATATATTAGTTAATTAAGGATAAACCACGAATTTTAAAATTAAATTATTTTTCAATATAGAATTGTGTCCTTTTGGACAGATTAAAAGAAAAAAATAAGTTATATAAATTGAAACAGAGAAAGTAGGGTCATTTTGTTGCATATATATAAATAAATAAGGACAAGATGTATACGTATTTCAAGCTCTATCTTCTTCATAAAATCAGAAAGAAGGTGCTTATGGACTTTCAAGGCAAGCAGAACAACACTTCCTGAGACTGCAAAAACAGCCACAACTCCAGTTCCCAACGAATTCTCCATTGATTTCTCCCTTTTGATATTTCCAAATCTCTTTCAAAATTTCTTTTCTGAATATTTTTTGGGGGCAAAACCTCAAAGAAAATTTTCTTGGATAACTACAAGAGAAAACATTTTCTGGACTTAAAGATGAGGTTATGGGAAAAATTCAAGGGGCAGAAAATATTCATTTGAAGGAAAAGTTTGGAGGGAAGGAAGAAGGAGGTATTCAATGGAAATGAAATTATGAATCTTTCAACAACTCTTTGTTCCTTTTGTTGTTTCTTTTCTTTAATTTTGTCCAATGCCATCAGCAAAATTTTGAGGCATTGACTCTGTTTGATGACCTCAAATGACAACTACCCTTATATTCTGTTGTGGATTCTGAATCTGTTTATAACTAAAAGTTAGCTATATCCTAGAAATTGATTGGTCTTTTAACATGTCAATTGTTGAGTTTTGTGAAATGATAGGAATGCCCTTGAGAAAACCATATTTCTTTTATTTAAACAAAAGTGGAGGTTATTACAAGTTATGTTGCAACATAATATAAAAATAGAATGATTAAGACATATATATTAAGTTAGTAAAAAAACAATGACAATGCAAATTAAAGAATATATTTAAAGTGCCCATGAATTCGACTTATTTAATCTTTCTATTATATTTGGAGCAATACTTTAAAACTGAGAATAAGGAATGTACAGAAATTTTCTATCTTTCGACTAAAACATCGTGTGAATAACAATTTTAAATACCTATATTTGATTTATTACGTTTAGGACAACATGATGTGCTTTACATTATAGTCAATATATATGTTATGCTTTCTTAATTGAGTAATTTTAATTATTGGTGAATATCCCATAAAATATTATAGTAACTAGTTTACATATACGGATAAGAAAAAACAAAATCGGATAATGAAAAAATAAGACGAAGTTATTACATCCACTAATATGACAGAAAATAAAAATTAAGAAAATGAAGACAACAAGGGGTAAAAGTGTCATATAAAATACAGTGTTAGGTATAAATGTCACGCCCCCAAACCGGGCCAGGTCGTGATGGCGCCTCTCGTGAAGACACGGCCAACCGACAACATTCCCAAACTCAATTTTTAACAGTTTAATAAGTCTATTTAAGTCATTTATAGGGATAAACC
Source organism: Nicotiana attenuata (assembly GCF_001879085.1). Classification (NCBI taxonomy): domain Eukaryota; kingdom Viridiplantae; phylum Streptophyta; class Magnoliopsida; order Solanales; family Solanaceae; genus Nicotiana; species Nicotiana attenuata. Next base: position 531,301 of record NW_017670583.1, on the reverse strand, counting down.
CCCAACAAGTATAGATTTAGTGAAATAAAACAAGTGCGGAAATAAATACAGCCCGACATCGGGGTGTCACTAGTCATGAGCATCTACCAAGGTCTGAATACGACTAGAGTCTAAAAATGTGCTAAATACAGCAATGGAAATGAGACAGAAGGAAAACAGTGCTGCGAACGTTGTGCAGCCACCTTGCTAACTCCGACACCTCCGCCTCCGAGCAATCAACACCCGCTACCGGGTTCCGAAATACCTGAATCTGCACACGAGGTGCATGAGTAATGTGAGTACTCCAACCCAGTAAGTAATAAGAGTAAATAAAGACTGAGCAGTAGGAAAATGATGAATCCATATTTATGATAAACTCAATAAGGACAACAGGCTTCCAAATCAGAATACTAGTCAATCGTCTCATTTAAAATCCAGTTTTTGGGTAAAATCATTTGAAAAAAAATGATTTCCAACAGTTTCAGTAGGGGTTCAATACCATTTATAATAAAATAGATGAAAACCATCACCGGCCCCTCGGGTGAAACATGGTTTTGTATACAGCCCCACGGGCATAACAAAAAAATTCACAATCCTTTTCGTAGCTTAAAACCTTCAGTTTAAATGAAAGATTATTTAAAACATTTGTTCAACATTTTCAATAGAGGCTCGGTCTAAAGGTGAGTGAAAACAGTAATTAAATCACCATGTTCAATGGAAACTCACTTTAAAGAGGAGCGAAAACAGTAAATTCATAACTAGCCCTTCAGGCAAAACATCACTCCTGTACATGTATACACACACACACACACACATATATATATATATATATATATAGCCCCTCGGGCAAGCCTCTTAGTCACTTGTGACTCAACTCTTACCAACATGCTCTCACACTCAGCACTCACACTCAATAGGTACCATACAGTAACTACTGCAGCGTGCAACCCGATCCATATATATATATATATATATACCCGATCCATAAATATGAAACCCTCACTATCAGACCCTCAGTCTATCTCAGTCATTATCCTCACAATCAGACCTTCGGTCTATCTCAGTCATTATCCTCACAATCAGACCCTCGGTCTATCTCCGTCATCAACCTCACAATCAGACCCTCGGTCTATCAGTAAATCAGGGGACTCAGCCCAAACGGTTTTTCATATTTTTAAGAAGTAAGGTGATAGAACCAGATATAAACAATAAACAGGTAAAACATGACTGAGGTTATGCTTTCAAACAAATAGAGTGAGGAAAAATAGTAAAAATGCCCCTAAGGGTCTCAACAGGTCGGCACAAGGCCCCAAACATGGCATACAGCCCAAATTATAATATCAATCTATAAAATATGGAATATCATAAGATTTCAAATCAAATACGCGACTTAACAGTCGTACGGGACGGACCAAGACACAATCCCCAACGGTGCACGGCTCCACACTCGTCATCTAACGTGTGTGTCACCCCAAAGTAGCACAACGATGTGAAATCCGGGGTTTCAAACCCATAGGACAGTATTTACAATCATTACATATTCGGTCCAAACTCTAGCCCGCAATGCCTTTGCCCTCACGAATCGACATCCGGATGCTCCGAATGTAGCCTCAATCAGTACAAAATCATTAAAATATGCTAAGGGAACGAAGCCCACTCGAAAATATCCAATTTAACATCAAAATCCCGAAATTGCTCAAATTCGGCCCCCGAGCCCACGTTTCGAAATCCGATAAAATTAAAATCAATGGAATCCTCATCCTCTCACGAGTTCATACATATCAAGAACATCAAAATTGGACCCCAAATGGCCCCTCAAATCCCCACTCAAAGGTCTCTTAAATCTCACGGCCTAATTACCCATTTTTGCTACTGATTTTCCATGGATTTCAAGCTTACAAATGTTAAAATTCATCATAGAAATAAGTTTAGGGTCCAAAAATCTTACCTCCATGAAATCCTCTTGAATTCCTTCTTCAATTAGCTCTCCCAAGCTTCCTCCCGGATGAAATATGGTGAAAACCCTCGCAAAATCGCGAAGGGTGAAATATATGCATTCTGACCCTGGCATTTTCGCATCTGCGGTCAATCCACCGCACCTGCGGTACCACTTTTGCGGTCCAAGAGCCGCTTCCACGGTTCTTCGCTTAAACTACCCAATCCGCATCTGCGATGAAGTAGCCGCACCTGCGCCTTCGCAGATGCGGTCCCACAACCGCTTCTGCGATTCCTGCCAACCTCACCAGCTTTCGCTTCTGCGACCAATTCTCCGCATATGAGGCATCGCACCTGCGGTCCCCAATCCGCAGGTGCGAAAATACCAGAAGCAGCAAATTTCAGCTGCTGCAACAAAATTCCAACTTCTCCGTTGACCACCCGAAATCACCCTGAGGCCGCCGGGACCTCAACCAAAAGCACAAACATATCCCAATACCTTATTGAAGCTTGTTCCAATCTTCCAAGCTCCTCAAACAACATCAAATCATCCAAAATACATCGGATTCAAGCCAAACACTCAAAAATCTTCCGAACTTCGCTTTTGATAAGAAACACAACCAAACCACGTCTGAATAACCTGAAATTTTGCACGCACATCCCAAATGCCACAACGGAACTACTGCAACTTCTGGAATTTCATTCCGACCTCTATATCAAAATCTCACCTTACAACCGGAAAACGCCGAATCTCAATTTCGCTAATTCAAGCCTAAACCTTCCACGGACCTCCAAAAATGCATTCCGATCACGCTCCTAAGTCCCGAATCACCTAACGGAGCTAACCAAATCATAAAATTCCAATCCGAGATCTTTTACAAATGAGTCAAATCTTGGTCAAACCTTTCAAATTTTTAAGCTTTAAACTGAGAACTATTTTTCCAAATAAATTCTGATTAACCTGAAACCAAAACCAACGATTAACATAAGTCATAATACACCACACGGGGCAAGTCATGCCCGAGAACTAGCGAGAAAAGTGCAAAAGCTCAAAATGACCGGTGGGGTCGTTATCCTCCCCCACTTAAACATACGTTCGTCCTCGAACGTGTCCAAAGTTGTTCCAAAAGCCAACCACTCACTGAATAGTCTTACCATGCATATACCCGGGGGTGATCCCACGTCACCCTATCTCATATATGTCCGATAACACATAGAAACTGAAATTTCACAGTCCAATCTAGCCCATAAACCATAGAACCACATTTCCACTTCTGAAATCTTCAATGTGATCAGAATCTACATTTATACTAGGAATAAGTCCGAACAAGCTGTAATAACCCATACCTGCAACCTCAGGTGCAATTACATGATATACCACATAACCAAACGCTTGCAGCAATAACTTCTAATCATAACAGCGGCACACAACAACCGAATACCGATAAAAACCACTTATCAAATAAGGTCTCATTCCAACACTTTCATGCCCTGCCAATGATAAATGAAACACGCAATAAACCATAACCATTTCTTAGATCAACCATTCATGAAGCCACTTCTCCTTTGGCAAGGACCATAGCAAATTTCTGAGCCGAACCTCGATATTTATTCCTCCCAACATGCTGAAATCGAATCCGTTGTATTCATTAAAGATCCCAACGATCTTATCTAATTCCAACACAACTACTCTGGTGACATGACACCTCAATACAGACTAAAGTCACAACTTGCGCAATACGCGCACCAATAAGCAACAGTCCGAACATACTCAAATCATGAAAATGACTCAATTGAAAGAGCTGAACCTCAAGCTCCCCATGCTAGAAATAGACAACCACGCGCAATTTGATGTCTGGAACCAAAGCAAATCATCATCCCTACGGTGAAGCAAACAACATACACCGAACGGACATAACCGATACGCCATCCGCCGAGCAATATCCAATACTCTTCCCACTCGACTTCCACTATGAAACCTCAATAGAACCGCACCATATGTGCCTGTAATCACAAACCATAACACCTCGCAACCCAGAAAGGTAACTCATAGATCTCCCAATATTACTAATAAGCTCAATAACAATCGAACCAACACATCCCTCAACAATATAATTCGGAGCCGACCAAGTCGACTCAAGTTAGAACACACATCCACATTGGCCTGCCAACGAACTCCTTATCAAGGAAATCCTTAAGCTGCTCCTTCAACTCCTTTAACTCTGCCGGTGCCATACGATACGGTGCCCGGCCACAAGAACACATCCGAAGAGTCCCTCACCACCGGAACTGAATCAATGGTAGGAGTCTCTCCACACTGACATCCATCAAGAAAGCCCAAATAAGAAAAACAATCCTTCCAGCCATCCGCTGCGTCTTCGAAATATAACACCACCCTACTAAGAACATAATCCGTCGAACCTCGCCACTCTATCCGTGGCATCCCTGGCATAACCAACATCGCCACCTTAGCGCAACAGCTCGGAATGACACAACACTGAGACAAGCAGTCCATACCCAATATCACATCCAAAATCCAACGTACCAAGCAGCAAAGATCCCCTCGGGTCTCCAAACCCCGATAGTCACCACATAGTGCCGATACACACGACCCGCAACCATAACAGAGCCTGAATATGAGAACTCCCAGTCTCCAACTCCATATAGCGCACGAATCACCATACCTGATCCCAATTCCGCCGTTCGAATACATACCACATCTCTAATACCCAATCATTCCACGAGAGATATTCTAACATTCTTCTGTACCACCAAGCAACCCGAATATCAGCAGTCGATCTACAAGAAAGTGCCGCAATACTACATATCACAACATATATCTTTCACTTGAAATTGAGATCTTCTAACAGACAACATAAGGATCGCACAACCTCAGAACGCTCTGCAGTAGATAACCCATCTGCTTTGCCTCAAACTCGTATTTCAGTATACCTTCCGCCGTCGTAAACATTACGAAGTCACTTAGTCTTCCTGAGTCTGAACTCATACCGCAACATGAAATTTACTTCACTCCCTACTAGAAAACATGAAAGGATTCATCACACGCCCATAACTCGGGGCTATACCTCAAATCAAGATGGAAATCAAGCACCTAATGGTTCTTCTATCCCCCAGCAGATCCTTCTCATCGCTTCCAAATCGTACGAATACATCTCGGAGTCACATCACCCTCATCACGCACTATCCCGTCATTACTTCCCTTAATAGGGACACAACAGCACATATAGATCAAGAAACACGTGCTCACGCAATCAACAGCTCAGGGCGCAAGCTATAGGTAACAATCCGGCCTTAAGTCTTCCAAACAGGCCCAACACCAACACACAGAGATCACATCTCGCCCCTCGATCAGGGAATCACAAGCCATCGATGCACATCTGATACTAAGCGCTCATGTACGCATACGAACGCGTGGAAGGAATTCAAAGAGTTACATTTCAAGCTGAATCAAGGACGCAGGATAAGAATTCAAGAATGTGAGTTTTCCTAAAGGTTCTGCAGCCTCCCGAGGATAAATATAGACGTCTCCGTACCGATCCGCGAGACTCTACTAAACCTGCTCATGACTCGTGAGACCTATGTAACCTAGGCTCTGATACCAACTTGTCACGACCCCAAACCGGGCCAGGTCGTGATGGCGCCTCTCGTGAAGATAAGGCCAGCCGACACCATTCCTAAACTCAGTTTTTAACAGTTTAATAAGTCTATTTAAGTCATTTATCGGGATAAACCCCCAACAATTATAGATTTAGTGAAATAAAACAAGTGCGAAAACAACTACAGCCCGACATCGGGGTGTCACTAGTCATGAGCATCTACCATGGTCTGAATACGACAAGAGTCCAAAAATGTGCTAAATACAGTAATAGAAATGAGACGGAAGGAAAACAGTGTTGCGAACGTCGTGCAACCACCTTGCTAACTCCGACACCTCCGCCTCCGAGCAATCAACACCCACTACCGGGTTCGGAAATGCCTGAATCTGCACACGAGGTGCAGGGAGTTATGTGAGTACTCCAACCCAGTAAGTAATAAGAGTAAATAAAGACCGAGCAGTAGGAAAACGATGAATCCATATTTATGATAAACTCAATAAGCACAACAGGCTTCCAAATTAGAATACGAGACAATCGTCTCATTTAAAATCCAGCTTTTGGGTAAAATCATTTGAAAAAAATGATTTCCAACAGTTTCAGTAGGGGTTCAATACCATTTATAATAAAATAGATGAAAACCATCACCGGCCCCTCGGGCGAAACATGGTTCGTATACAGTGGCATACAAAAAAATTCACAATCCTTTTCATAGCTTAAAACCTTCAGTTTAAATGAAAGATTATTTAAAATATTTGTTCAACATTTTCAATAGAGGCTCGGTCTAAAGATGAGTGAAAACATTAATTAAATCACCATGTTCAATGGAAACTCACTTTAAAGAGGAGCAAAAACAGTAAATTCATAACTAGCCCCTCGGGTAAAACATCACTCCTGTAGATGTATATATACATGTATATATATATATATATATATATATATATGTATATATAGACCCTCGGTCTATCTCCGTCATTATTCTCACAATCAGACCCTCGGTCCATCTCAGTATCCTCACAATTAGACCCTTGGTCTATCTCCGTCATCAACCTCACAATCAGACCCTCGGTCTATCAGTAAATCAGGGGACTCGGCCCAAACAGTTTTTCATATTTTTAAGAAGTAAAGTGATGAAATCAGATTTAATCAATAAACAGGTAAAACATGACTGAGGTTATGCTTTCAAACAAATAGAGTGAGGAAAAATAGTAAAAATGCCCCTAAGGGTCTCAACAGGTCGGCACAAGGCCCCAAACATGGCATACAACCCAAATTATAATATCAATCTCTAAAGGGAAAAGGGCCAGATATATCCCTCTACTTTAGAATATTGTTTATATGTAACCTTCGTTATACTTTGCGAACAAAAATACCCCTGCCGTCACCAAACTTATAATATATACCCCTACTTTTGACAGAAATCCACAGTGGCAAAGACCCTCCTATTAAAATCCTACGTGGCCTGATATTTGGGTGAGGTGGATGCTACATGGCATGTCACCTCATCACCCTAGCCCTATTCCCCCCTCCCAAATACTTTCTCTTTCCCTTCTATTTCTTCTTCTGCCATTTCCATTCTTGCCTCTCGGTAGTGAAAGAAGAGAAAAGATTCGAACCCAGATAATTGAATCCAAATCATTATGGAAAGTACTTTACCATGTTCAATTTCTTTACAAATACTTGAAGAATCTACACTAAACTTAAAATAAGAATAACATTACTGCCAAAAAAAAAAAAAAGAGTTACCATTTGCATTTTTATCCCAAACACAAGTACAAATAAGTAGAATTAATTAGAACCCAGTCAAGAAAAGTGAACTTTTTAGACTCGAAAACTAATTCAACACAATCGACTTCACCAAAAAAAAATTCCATTTTTACTCCAAAAAAAAACTCAAAGAATCAAACAAGTAATCGGTTCAATTGGGAAGTCAAAGTTTTAAAAACCAGATACAAATTGATAACAGACCAACCAAAAACGGAATTTCTCAAAAAATAAAAAATCACATTTTCAATCTGTTTATAAATAAAAGAAAAATTGCGCAAATTAGTCAACACCCATTTAAGAAAGAAGTGATTTGTTATTTCAAACATGAAGGTTGCCAGTTGAGTTTAGATGGTGAATTATCATGGAAAAACTAGTAGGATCTTGTGATATGGCAGTAAAAGAAAAATAAGCAACTGAACATGTGACAAGAATGGAAATGGTGGAAGATAAAAGGGAAAGAGAAGGTATGGGGAAGGGGAGGTGAGGTGGCATGCCATGTGTATCCACCTCACCCAATTGTTAGGCCATGTAGGATTTTAATGTGTGGGTCCTTGCCACCGTGGATTTCTGTTAAAAATAAGGGTATATATGATAAGTTTAGTAACGGCAAGGGTATTTTTGTTCGTAAAGTATAACGAAGGTTAAATATAGACAATATTCTAAAGTAGAGGGATATTTCTGACCCTTTTCCCATCTCTAAAATATGGAATATCATAAGATTTTAAATCAAATACGCGACTTAACAGTCGTACATGATGGACCAAGTCACCATCCCCAATGGTGCACGGCTCCACGCTCGTCATCTAACGTGTGTGTCACCCCAAAGTAGCACAACGAAGTAAAATCCGGGGTTTCAAACCCTCAGGACAGTATTTACAATCATTACTTACCTCGATTCGGTCCAAACTCTAGCCCGTGATGCCTTTTCCCTCACGAATCGACCTCCGAATGCTCCGAATCTAGCCATAATCAGTACATAATCATTAAAATATGCTAAGGAAACGAAGCCCACTCGAAAATATCCAATTTAACATCAAAATCTCGAAATTGCTCAAACCCGGCCCTTGGGCCCACGTCTCGAAATCCGATAAAATTAACATCAATGGTATCCTCATCCTCTCACGAGTTCATACATATCAAGAACATCAAAATTGGACCCCAAACGGCCCCTCAAATCCCCACTCAAAGGTCTCTTAAATCTCAAGCCCTAATTACCCATTTTTGCTACTGATTTTCCAAGGATTTCAAGCTTACTAATGTTAAAATTCATCATAGAAATAAGTTTAGGGTCCAAAAATCTTACCTCCATGAAATCCTCTTGAATTTCCTCTTCAATTAGCTCTCCCAAGCTTCCTCCCGGATGAAATATGGTGAAAACCCTCTCAAAATCGCGAAGGGCGAAATATATGCATTCTGACCCAAGCATTTTCGCATCTGCGGTCAATCCACCGCACCTGCAGTACCACTTTTGCAGTCCAAGAGCTGCTTCTGCGGTTCTTCACTTAAACTGCCCAATCCGCATCTGCGATGAAGTAGCCGCACCTGCGCCTTCGCAGATGCGGTCCCACAACCGCTTCTGCGGTTCCTGCCAATCTCACCAGCTTCTGCTTCTGCGACCAATTCTCCGCATATGCGGCGTCGCACTTGCGGTCCCCAATCCGCAGGTGCGAAAATACCAGAAGCAGCAAATTTCAGCTGCTGCAACAAAATTCTAACTTCTCTGTTGACCACCCGAAATCACCCCGAGGCCCCCGGGACCTCAACCAAAAGCACAAACATATCCCAGTACCTTATTCAAACTTGTTCCAATCTTCCAAACATCTCAAACAACATCAAATCATCCAAAACACATCGGATTCAAGCCAAACTCTCAAAAATCTTCCGAATTCCGCTTTTGATAAAAAATCCAACCAAACCACGTTCGAATAACCTGAAATTTTGCACGCACATCCCAAATACCACAACGGAACTACTGCAACTTTCGGAATTCCATTCCGACCTCTATATCAAAATCTCACCTTACAACCGGAAAACGTCCGAATCTCAATTTCGCCAATTCAAGCCCAAACCTTCCACGGACCTCCAAAAATGCATTCCGATCACTCTCCTAATTCCTGAATCACCTAACGGAGCTAACCAAATCATAAAAATTCCAATCCGAGATCATTTACAAACGAGTCAAATCTTTCAAAATTTTAAGCTTTAAACTGAGAAGTGTTCTTCCAAATTCATTCTGATTAACCTGAAACCAAAACCAACGATTAACATAAGTCATAATACACCACACGGGGCAAGTCATGCCCGAGAACTAGCGAGCGATGTGCAAAAGCTCAAAACGACCGATCTGGTCGTTACAATAAAAAAGTCAAATTTTGAGAGCTGGTGTTAGATGCATATGTTTGGTGTTGGGTATCTATGGGAATGGGGACATCCGATGGGAGTTAGTAATTTAAGAATATTTACGAGTCCCAACTTTCCAACGGCACTTTTTCTCCCAAGATTTTATCTTAGTAGGATTATGAGCATGAATTACAAAAGGACTGTTAGAAAAATACCTTAAATTTTACTTTATGAATGTTTCATTTTTCCTTTTTAGCGTAATCAATCTTGAAACTCCAGTCATAACTCTCTATAACAAAATCCTTATATAATAAAGCCAAGTTTTCAGAAACCAAATTTCATGTTCTCTTATAATATATGTTTTCTATATCAGCGATTCGCTATATCATCCAAAACTGTCTAGAACAAACGACGCTGCTATAAAGAGGTTTGACTGTATGTGAAACAAATTCTTTGACCTGTGGGTGTTCCTCTGACGATGGATGTTGCTACCGATTATAGAGCTAAACCTTGCATAGCAAAGGTTAGGGTAGAAGTTGAGCTTATAAAGCCTAAACTAAACTCTGTTCCAAAGTACTGTAAACATTGCAAGATTTTGGGCCATTCTATCTTGCAATATAGGTTTGCTGAGAACAATAAGCTTGAAGCAAACAAACAAAAGAATAGTGATGTTGCTACCACAAATCCAATGGCTAAAGAGATACAGGACAAGCCAGAAAGTATTAGAAGGAAAAAAACCAAGAAAAATTGAAAAAAGGAGGAGAAAATAGTGACAGGAAAGAAGAAGCAAAATGTGAACAAGGATAAAAACAAGAAAAACAGGAAGGATGAAGAACAAAAACAAAGTCATCACAATTGTGGAGGTCACCGAAAAAGATACAATTCAAATGGTGCAATCTGATATGTTGAGAAATGAGGAAAATGAAGGATTAGAAGACCAAAACCAATCCCTAAGGGATATAACAAGCAAGAGGAAAAAATAGTACATGACAAGAAAACTTCCCAAAGCGAAAAGTAACGTCCAATTTAAACCTGTCCATACTAGCTCTAGTTAATCTGTTCAGAGGATGGTTAATTCTATTACTAAGGAGAACCAATTGAAGATACCTAAAACTAAGGAGCAAGTTAATCAAGAAAAAAGATAACAAGGTGAACCCGGAGAAGTAAGTAAACGAGTAATCCATGTATCAAAATCACAAGTAATGTAGACAACTAGCATATTCGGAGTTTTACGAGTTACCTTTTGAAGCGTGAACACAGTTCTTCAATCACGCGAGCCTTCAGTTTCACAGCGTTTCAAAAGAATCTCCACCTCCAGCATGATCACGATCCTCGAACGTTATACAGTCTTCTACTATGTTGTCCAAATAATATCCGAAAATAGAAATTTCGTGCCGGCAAAATTTCTATGTCCGTCAACACAATCCTAACCGAAGATTCTTCCTTTAACCTTAGCTTACAACCTTTAGAACCAAATTCCAACTTTCGGAACTCTCTCCAAGATTCGATTATTGTGTATATACACCGTATCAATAATCAATCTCAACAAGCTAGATCAAGCCATCAATATACTGCCAAGATCTAACCACATGATGTACCACATAACTCATGTATTCATGGCAATAACTTTCGATCATAATAATTGCTCATGATTACCAAATCCGGTACCGGTAATATACTTATATCTAATAGAACGTTGTTCCAAACCTTCACAACAATGCTACTTATGAGGGAAACATGTAGAAACTCTTAGACACCCTCCAAATCAACAAGTCGTTGAACTCTCTCGGCCGACAAGGACCATTGCCAAATTTTGTGCTAACTAATGACATTATTCTTCCAAACATATATTATCCCAATTCGATTGTACCAATTCTAGGTCTAATAACCTCGTCTCAATATTACGACCCAAAATCTCACCGAAGGCCATGATCACCTAACTTCCGAGGCTAGGTAATCAATTATATTAACACCATTTAATCAACAAGACAAGATTTAATATGTCTGAATAATCATTAACAGTGGAATAAGTGATTAACATAAGCCAAACAGTAATACAAAATACCAACTTCCAAAATCAGGTAGTACTGAGTCATGAGCTCTAAACCAAATACATAAAAATGTTAAGTACAGTACTATGTGGATGTAAAAGCAACTAGTATCAAAGTACCTTGAATCATCTCGATCAACAATGAATTCATTCCCTAGAACCGCTGCTGCCAACACCCGGAGAAATTAGCTAGGAAAGATGTTTGGAGAAAGTAGCTGGGAATGGAGACCTTTCTCCTATGCATAGTGGGAATAAGAAGACTCATGGAAGAAAGCAAAGTTGGGATGGTAAGATGACTGAGAGTTTCGTTCCAAAGCAGTTACCAACGCGACTTGCATAGCAAAAGGCGGCACTGTCATCAACTTCAATAAGGTCCAATAGATCAAAAAATAATTGATGAATTATCATGAGATTTTGGAGAGGTTGGAGAAAGAACACAAAGTGAAGAATCAGTTTGTTACTGGGCTACAACTCCTTTAAGATTTCACAAGTACAAAGAAGAAAGGGCTTGACTCTGCATTCTAGCTGCTTGTATTATTTTTCCATTTTATTAAGATTATCATATGTAATATCATCATAAAGTGTGTTATAAAACTTTGTAATGATCATAGAATACCTAGTTCATTCAAGTTAATATTTTTACATGTGTAACGACCCGACCGGTCGTTTTGAGAATTTGCACTTCGCTCGATAGTTTGGGGGCCCAAGTAGCTCTGTATGATGTATTAGGACTTTTATGCAAAATTTGAGTTTATTCTGAGTTGATTTGATATGTTTCGGCGCGAGTTTTTGGAAGTCGAAAGTTCATTAAGTTTGATTTGAGGTGCGTTTCGTCGTTTCGATATTGTTATGAGCGATTTAAGGACTTGAGTAGGTCCATGTTTTGTTATAGGACTTGTTGGTTTGTTCGTATGGGGTCCCAAGGGGCTCGGGTGAGTTTCAGATAGGTTTGAGCTGTGTTGCGCTCGTTTTTCTTATGTTTCGACGTCGTTTCTTCAAGCATAAATGGTACCACATTAAACAAATGAAGTCTGATTTCTATTTTGATTGAAACATTAGATCCGTATCGTAATAAAGGATCCATAGCAAAAAGAATCGTCAAATTTGGACATCGTATGAGGATTTTATGATCATTTTACTAAGAATTGGGCTGCTAGATTTTTAAGATTAATTACGAAATTGCCACTGACTTCGTATTTAAAAATCTGCACTATTTCCAAAATATTGAAACCAACATATCCCCTTCATTATAAGGTCAAATGGAGTGATTCAAAATCCTAACTTGACTAAAATTTCACAAGAAATCCATTGGAGGCATCAAAAGCGAGTTTCGGGATCGTTTGGCACGCAAAATGAGGCAGAACAGCTGGACAAAAATACTTAATATCGAAAGTTTGTTCATTTGGTCATATTTCGAGTTGGGGAGCTCGGATTTTGATAATTTTTGGAGGCGATTTTCACTATATGGATTGAGGTAAGTGTTCTATACTCGATTTTGGTTATATTTCATAAACCCATCTTCGTTTTAGGATTGATGATTTCAAAGTGAAATTTGGGGGTTTTGTCTAAAATTTCATAAAGTTAATTTTGAGTTTTAAATATCGATTTGGAGTCGGATTTGAGTGAAACTAGTATGTATGGACTCGTAATTGAATGGGTGTTCGAGTTTTATAAATTTTGTCGGTTCCGAGGTACGGGCCCGGAGAGTTGACTTTTTTGTAAATTGTATAAGAATCATAGCTTTGTTAATTGAAATTGTTTTCTCTTGCATTGTTTGATGTATTTAAGTCGTTTTTGGCTAGATTGAGCCGAGCGTTGATGAATTGGTAAAGGAAAAGCTAAATTGAGTATTGAATTGGCCGAATTGAGGTAAGTATCTTGCTTAACCTTGTGTGGGAGAAATCACCCCTTAGGAATTGAGTCAATTGTGCTATCTCGATATGTGAAAGCTGTTTACGCAAGGTGACGAGCGGGTACACAGCTTATATGTGGTGTTGACCGTTTAGATTGTCTAGTCTTTTTTCATGCCTTTGATCAAATTGTCATAACATGTGGTATCTTGTTGTTAGGCTACACTTACATGCTCTATATGATGTTGTGATGTTTAGCTTAAAGCATATATATTTTTATGTATATCGCCTCATATATTACTTTTGTTTCGTGAATTTGGGATGTTAAATGCTATGATTTATATTAATTTGAAGTATTTTTATGTGTAGGAATGATTCGGATCAATTGGGGGCGAAACACGCAAGATTTGAGCCAAAACGAACAAAACCGGGAAACTTGCGAATTTGGGCGCCATAGGTGGCGCCCAGCCCTACCTGTGGCGCTAAAAATAGTAGCTAAAATATTGGAGCTCCGTGGAGGGCGCCGGGTGCTAGCCAGGGCACCGGTGACGCGGATTTTGTCCTATTTTGCCCGGGACACAGTTTATTCGGCCCTAGACCTACCAACACACATAAAAGCAAGACTAAACATATTTTTTGAGGGAGGACACCACATTAGAGAGAGATAACATACTTTGGAGGAGAATTCACGTGGGGGAACACATACCACGCTTGGAGGAGGCTTCCAACTAGTTTTTCTTCTTTTCTCTTCCTTTAATTTTATAGTTTATTAGTTCTAGAGTTTTCGGTGCTACATGAACGTTGTAGTTTGAAGCTTGAATTGTTCTTTTATTTTATCATATTGGTTTATTTATTCAATCTTGCGCTTAATTATTTGATTGCTTGATCACCAATTGAATATTATCTACGAATCTAGGATTGAACTAGGGAGAGGGAATTCTATATTGCATATAAGATTGAGTAGAGCAAGATCTTAACTCTTAGGGGGAGCGGATTTGCAGTTAGGATAGGAATATACCTAATCGCCTTGCTTGATTATTATACAGGAATTATAAATGCGTTCTTGTTGATCCTAATTCCATAGGAATATAGGCGTTAGGTTAGATTGAATAGGCGAGTTGTACCTCGGGAGAAGGCTACGAGCAATATTAACCCCGTCAACCAATAAACTAGATAAATTAATTAGACAATTTAGGTAGAAAACTCAACGGGATTGTTAGCTAACCCATAGCTCTAGAATATTCACTCACATTAAATTCGTCTCTATAATTCGCCAACTCATTTTCTTTGATCTCTTAATTTGTTACTCTAGTTTAATTTTAGTTAAGTATTCATACGTTAGGATTCGCTTGAATAGATTAATTGTTTGGTTTAATTTAGTTGATAGTTAATCACAAGTCCCTGTGGGTACGATATCTGGACTTACAATCCTATATTACTTGTCGACCACGTATACTTGCGTGTGCGTTAGGGAGCAACAAGTTTTTGGCGCCGTTTCCGTGGACTTAGAAATTAACTATTCTACTAGATTGGATTTTTACTTTTTGCCTATTCAAGTTTTTATTTTTCTTTATTTTATCTTAGTTTAATATTTTACTATCTTTGTTGATATGGCATCTTGGAATGATAATTGGTCGATTATTGGTTATTCTTATTATGGTGATCCTTGTCCATATTGTGGAGGACCACACTTAGGGCAAAATTGTGCATCTCAATCTGATGTGTGGAATTTTTGTAATGTGTGTGGTTGTTAAGGTGGCCATCGGGATGGTTGTCCTAATTCTTATTATCCTTCCCAGAGTTCTTATTATAATGTTTCTAATAATATTTATGAGTTTGATAGGAGCAATGAAGTGGAGGATATGGAAAGCATGGCTCGTATTATGGACATGATGAGGCAAGTAGTCGAGCAACATGAGATGATGATGAGGCAAGTAGCCGAGCAACAAGATGAAAATCGAAGGCTTTACAAAAAATTAGTGAAGCAATCATGAGAATGATGGCTGAGGCGGAGGAAGTGGCTGAAGAGAGAGAGTTCCCACCAGAAGAAAATTTTGAAGAAGCAGATGTAGTGAGCCAATCTTGGCTAGAGGAACAAGCTCAACTGATAAAATCTCAAGAGTTTCTTCGTGATGGTCTTTCAAATATGACAAAACAGCTGATAGACGAAAGAATTGAGCTCATGCAAGAGATAGACCAATTTGGCTTAGATATCCATGACCTGCACGATCAATTGAATAAAAAGGTTGAGGCGTCTGATGCCCTACAACAATTTTTGTGGATACTGGCCAGCTTGTGAAGCAGAAATAGGAATTCCAACTATTCTACCAAAATATTATTAATGATGCCAACGTTGATGAAGAGTGCAAAATTGAGGATGTCAAAAATAATGCAATTTTGGAGTTGGAGCGTATTGGACCTTATTCTAAACACTTTTCAACATTGTGTTTGGTTGGTGACATGGGAATTGATCCAGTCGAGCATATGGAGGAGTCAATGGATGAGGAACAAAGTGGTTATATTCTTAAATTTGTGATGTCAAAGAGACAAAACGACATTCCTCACTTAAAGGCCAAGAAGTGCAAGATGCGATACCTACTACTTGGGTTCTTTATTTTTACACCACCGCCTCATGAACGTGATAGAAAAATTGATGCAAAATTGGGGACGCAATTCATATCCTCAAAGTGGAAGGAAAAGTGGTGAAAGTGATTGTGACGACCCGGCCCGTCGACACGTAAATTACCGCCCCGTTTTCCCCATATTATGTTTCTCTACATTTCAGTATCGGTATTTGAGGTGATCGGATAGAATTGGATTGGTTTTAGTTGGAAATGAGGCACTTTGACTCTTAGGAGGAAGCTTGTTTTGGAAAAGTCAACCGGAAGTTGAATATATAGTTAGAGGGCTCGGATGTGAATTCCGGTGATTCGGTTAGATTCGGGGGATGATTTGTGACTTAGGAGTGCGATCGGAATTTAATTTGGAGGTCCGGTGTAGAATTAGGCTTGAATTGGCGAAGGTTGAATTTTGGCGAATTCCGGTTGGTAGGTGAGATTGTGATCCGGGGGTCGGAATGGAATTCCGAGAGTTGCAGTAGCTTCTTTAGGTGATTTTGGATGTGCGGGTAAAATTTCAGGTCATTTGGACGTCGTTTGGTTGGGTTTTTGATCGAATGTAAGTTTCAGAAGAATTGGATAAACTTAGGCTTGAATCCGTGGTGAATTGATGATTTTTGTGTTGTTTGACGTGTTTTGATGATTGGAACAAGTTCGTATGAGGTTTTAGGTTGTGTGGGTGTTTTGGTTGAGGTCCCGGGGGCCTCGGGGTGAATTTGAGTGGTTAAAAGAGAAGTTTTGAAGGTTGCTTCAGGTCTGATATTGCTGGTATCTGGTATTTCCGCTTCTGCGGAAATGGACCGCAGAAGCGGTTCCGCAGAAGCGGGTGAGCGATCGCAGAAGCGGCCAGGTGTGGGTTAGGGTAGTTCCGCATAAGCGGAATGTTGGACGCTTCAGCGAGTCCGCCTAAGCGGACATTGTACCGCAGAAGCGGTTTTGAGAGGACCGCAGAAGCGGAGTTCGAGTCGCATAAGCGAAGCCTGGGTTTTTAAGTGAAGACCGCATAAGCGGACTTTTGGCCGCAGAAGCGGTCCCGCATAAGCGGAAGCGGGACCGCATAAGCGAAAATCGCTGTTGGCAGAAAGGTTTAAAGGGTTTATTTCATCCGCGAGCTCCACCATTTTTCCTCCATTGTTGAGCGAGCTTGGGAGCTATTGACGCGATTTTGAGAGGGTTTTGACTGGGAATCAATTGGAGGTAAGTCCTATGGTCTAGAAACATCATTTTATTGAAGAATCTACCTTTAATTCTTAGAAACTTTTGTTAAAAATTGGAAGAACTAGGGCTTGGTTTTTGGAATGTAAAATGGGAACTTGAAGAGGCATTTGAACTCCGATTTTGATGAATTTGATATGTATGGACTCGTGGCGAGACGAGGAATCCGATGATGCAAATTTCGTAATTTTTTGAGAAGTGGGCCCGGGGCTCGTGTTTTGCCAACTTCGTGATTTTTGATATTTTTTGAGTCTTTTCAATTGGGTTATGACCCATTTGCCTATTGTGATGTATTCCTTGTGGTTTTGATCAGATTCGACGCGCGAGGAGGTCGATTCGAGGGGAAAAGGCATAGCGAGCTAGACTTTTGGCCGGCTAGAGGTGAGTAATGATTTTAAATGATGTTCTGAGGGTTTGAAACCCCGGATTCGCACAGCTTAGTGCTATGTTGAGATGAGACACGCGTTCCATGACGAGCGCGGGGTCATTTACTATTGGGGGACTGTGACTTGGTCCAGTCCGGATGATATTTTATCGCGTATTAGCAATGATTTGTTGTTTTCACTATGATTTGGGCTTATTGCCGACTGTTTGAACTCTTTATGAACTATCATCACTGTTTTCCTCACTGTTTGAGATATTATTTGAACTCAGTCCATGTGATTTACACTGTTTCATGAACTCAGCTATATTTTTACTCAAACCTTGAGTTTTAACCGATATTTGAACTACTGTTCGAGCTGAGCATTATTGTTTCTTTACTATTGCCCGAGGGGGCTTATGATTATTTTTGGACTGATTGAGGCCGAGGGCCGTATGTGAGGATATGCTGAGTGATGTGAGGAGGCTTTCAGTCCTCGAGTGTATTGTGAGGAGGCTTTCAGTCCTCGAGTGTATTGTGAGGAGGCTTTCGGGCCTCGTATTGATATTGTTCAGGCTTTCAGGCCTTGTTGATAGCGTTTGGGCTGTAGGAGACCCTCCGGAGTGTGCACACCCACAGTGAGCGCGGGTACCCATCTAGAGTGATTAAATATTGAACAGTGGTAACAATGACACTGTTAAATGCGTTTGGTCAGGTAACAATGACTGACCAGTCAAGTAACAATGATTGACCAGTGGTAACAATGGCACTGGAATACGTGTTTGGTCAGGTAACAATGGTTGACCAGTCAGGTAACAATGGCTGACCTACTGGTTGAGTATGATTGATGTTTAACTGTTTTCAAAAAGGTTTTTCTTACTATTTTCACTGGTTTCTACTGTTATTCTGAAGGTTCTGCTTGAGATAGCATTATTTGTGCCCTTGTGGGATTTTATGTTCTCAGTCGTTATTTATTTTTATTACTCACTGGGTCGGAGTACTCATATTACTTCCTGCACCATGTGTGCAGAGACAGGCACAACTGAGTTCGTACCTGAGCGTTGATTTCCTTCCAGACCAGGCGGACTAGGAGGGACGAGGTAGCTGTCGACGTCCACAGCCTCGTTTTCTTCCTTATCTTTTGCATATTTTATTCATCTTCAGACTATGTTTCCAGACTTGTAGTATTTTCATCAACTCTGTAGTAGCTCGTGACTTGTGACTCCCCGATCATCGGGCTGAGTTTGGGATGGTTGTTTCCCGTTATGTTACGTTTATTTCCGCACGTGTGATTAATCAGTATTTATGGATTAAACCTGTTTATGCTAAGAAAATGTTAAAAGCAATGTTGATTGTTTCTGTTGGCTGGCCTTGTCTTCACGAGAGGCGCCATCACGACCGGGTGGGAATTGGGTCGTGACAAGTTGGTATCAGAGCCTAGGTTACTAGGTCTCACAAGTTATGAGCAGGTTTAGTAGAGTCTCGCGGATCGGTATGGAGACGTCTGTATTTATCCTCGAGAGGCTGCAGAACCCTTAGGAAAACTTCACCTCCTTGAAACTCTTGTCGTGCGATTTTGTTGATCCGGGAACTAAACTTCTGTATCCTATTCTCTCGCAGATGGCGAGGACTCGCGCTATAGGACGAGACGGACGATCACCAGTACCACCCCCTCAAGGCCGTGGACGCGGTCGTGGTCATGGTCGAGGCAGAGCAGTAGGGGCAGCACCTGTTGACCCACCAGTTGCCCCGGCTCAGGATCAGGCCCCAGCTGCAGACATTCCAGCAGCACCTGTTCAGGCACTGACAGTGCCTATTGTTATACCTGGTCTTCAGGAGACCTTGGCTCAGATTCTATCGGTATGCACTGGCCTAGCCCAGGTAGTCTCAGCCACTACTGCAGCGGCTACCTCTCACGCCAGGGGAGGCAGTCAAACCCCCGCCGCTCGCACACCGGAACAGGTTATGCACGGTTTACAGACACCGGGAACAGCTCCAGCTCAGCCGGTTGCACCAGCATCACCAGTTGCACCAATCGCACCAGTTCAGGACTTTGTAGTCCCAGTTATGCCAGACGACGAGCAGCGTCATCTTGAGAGGTTCAGTAGGCTCCAGCCCCCATTTTTCAGTGGTGCTCAGGGCGAGGATGCCCAAGGATTTCTGGATAAGTGTCAGCGTATGCTTCGGACAGCAGGGATTTTGGAGACCAGCGGGGTGGCATTCACCGCATTTCAGTTCACTGGGGCTGCCTTTACATGGTGGGAGTCGTATGAGCGGCGGAGGCCGGCGGGTGCAGCGCCTTTTTCATGGCAGGATCTCCACTATCTTTCTGGAGAAGTGGGTACCACAGTCTCAGAGGGAGGAGCTGCGTAGGCAGTTCGAGTGGCTTCGACAGGTTGACATGACTGTGACCCAGTATGAGGCGAGATTTTCTGAGTTGGCCCGTCATGCCTCGTGGATAGTTCCGACCGACGGAGAGAGGATCAAGAGGTTTGTAGATGGACTTAACTATCACCTTCGTGTTCTGATGACTCGAGAGAGAGTTCTGGGTATTTCCTTTGAGGATGCAGTTGATATTGCTCGTGATATTGAGATGGCTCGCCGTCAGGACAGAGAGGAGAGGGAGGCCAAGAGGCCTCGAGGTTCTGGTAGCTTCAGTGGTGCTCCGTGTAGGGGTCAGTTCTAGCAGAGCAGAGGTCGTTCATTTAGGCCTCCTCAGTCAGCTCGCTCTAAGTATCGTGGGTCACCTTCCGGCCGAGGTCATCAGGGGTATCAGTAGAGTCAGCCATCCCTCGGCGCTCTTCCAGCTCAGGGTTCATCACGAGCTCCATCTGTTCAGGGTTCCTCCAGACCGAGTGCGTCAGCCAGTCACTCTGATCCGCGGGGTTCCTTTCAGTCCCATTCCCCAGCACCCGGGAGCTGTTATGAGTGCAAGGAGGTTGGGCACATATGCAGGCAGTGTCCTCGGCGCCGTGGTAGTCAGTCTCAGCAGAGGGGTCAACCCTCGTCTTCTGGCCCATCTTCTTCAGCACCTGCCCCGCCAGCTAGGGGTGAGAGTCAGGCAGCTAGGGGTCGCCCCAGAGGGGGAGGTCGATCGGGCGATGGCCAGGCACGATTCTATGCTCTCCCAGACAGGAGAGACGCTATTGCATCAGATGCAGTTATCACAGGTATTATCTCAGCCTGCCACAGGGATGCCTCTGTCTTATTTGATCCCGGTTCTACCTACTCTTATGTGTCTTCATATTTTTCCCATCATCTGGGTACGACCCGAGGGTGTCTTGCTTTGCCTGTTCACGTATCTACCCCGGTGGGTGATACCATTATTGTGGATCATGTATATCGATCTTGTCTGGTGACTATTGGGGGTCTGGAGACCCGAGTCGACTTGTTGTTGTTAGGCATGGTAGATTTTGATGTTATTCTGGGTATGGACTGGCTATCTCCGTACCATGCTATTCTGGACTGTCATGCCAAGACAGTTACGTTGGCTATTCCGGGTGTTCCGAGGATTGAGTGGCGTGGTATGACTGACTATGTTCCTAGCAGGGTGATCTCTCCTTCCTAAAGGCACAGTGGATGGTTGGGAAAGGTTGTCTATCGTATTTGGCTTTCGTGAGAGATGTTGGAGCTGAGACTCCTAGTCACGATTCTGTTCCCGTTGTGAGGGACTTCCCTGATGTGTTTCCAGCGGACCTGCCGGGCATGCCGTCGGACAGGGACATTGATTTTGGTATTGATCTGGTGTCGGGCACTCAACCCATTTCTATTCCTCCGTATCGCATGGCACCAACAGAGTTGAAAGACTAAGGATCAGCTTCAGGAGCTCCTAGATAAGGGGGTTCATTCGTCCTAGTGTGTCACCGTGGGGTGCACCGGTTCTATTTGTGAAGAAGAAAGATGGCACAATGAGAATGTGCATTGACTACAGACAGCTGAACAAGGTGACAGTGAAGAACAAGTATCCCCTGCCCCGTATTGANTAGGGGTACTCAGGTTTACTTCTCAGTTTTGGAGGACTTTTCAGCGAGAGTTGGGTACACAGGTAGAGTTGAGCACCGTATTTCATCCTCAGACGGACGGGCAGTCCGAGCGTACCATTCAGATATTGGAGGACATGTTGCGTGCCTGTGTTATTGATTTTGGAGGTTCTTGGGCTGAGTTCTTGCCACTTGCAGAGTTTGCTTACAACAACAGCTATCAGTCCAGTATTCAGATGGCGCCGTATGAGGCCTTATATGGGAGACGGTGCAGATCTCCGGTTGGTTGGTTTGAGCCCGGCGAGGCTAGACTATTAGGGACAGAGTTGGTGCAGGATGCCTTAGAAAAGGTGAAGGTGATCCAGGAGAGACTTCGTACAGCTCAGTCGCGTTAGAAGAGTTATGCGGACTGGAAGGTTCGAGATGTATCTTATATGGTGGGCGAGAAGGTCTTGTTGAAGGTTTCGCCTATGAAGGGCGTCATGCGGTTTGGAAAGAAAGGGAAGCTGAGTCCGCGGTTCATTGGCCCTTTTGAGATACTTAGGAGGATTGGGGAGGTGGCTTATGAGCTTGCTTTGCCACCCAGCTTGTCTAGTGTACATCCGGTATTTCATATATCTATGCTTCGGAAGTATGTTGGGGACCCATCTCATGTATTGGACTTCAGCACGGTTCAGTTGGATGATGATTTGACATATGATGTGGAGCCAGTAGCTATTTTGGGTCGTCAGGTTCGGAAGTTGAGGTCAAAGGATATAGCTTCAGTGAAGGTACAATGGAGAGGTCGGCCCGTGGAGGAGGCTACTTGGAGACCGAGCGGGAGATGCGGAGCAGATATCCACACTTCTTTGAGACTCCAGGTATGTTTCTTGACCTGCTCGAGGACGAGCGTTTGTTTTAGTTGGGGAGGATGTGACGACCCGGCCCGTCGTCACGTGAGTTACCGCCCCGTTTTCCCCATATTATGTTTCTCTACATTTCAGTATCGGTATTTGAGGTGATCGGGTAGAATTGGATTGGTTTTAGTTAGAAATGAGGCACTTAGCCTTTTAGGAGGAAGCTTGTTTTGGAAAAGTCAACCGGAAGTTGACTATATAGTTAGAGGGCTGGGATGTGAATTCCGGTGATTCGGTTAGCTTCGGGGGATGATTTGTGACTTAGGAATGCGATCGGAATTGAATTTGGAGGTCCGGTGTAGAATTAGGCTTGAATTGGCGAAGGTTTAATTTTGACGAATTTCGGTTGGTAGGTGAGATTGTGATTCGGGGGTCGGAATGGAATTCCGAGAGTTGCAGTAGCTTCGTTAGGTGATTTTGGATGTGCGGGTAAAATTTCAGGTCATTTGGACGTCGTTTGGTTGGGTTTTTGATCGAATGTGAGTTTCAGAAGAATTTGATAAACTTAGGCTTGAATCCGTGGTGAATTGATGATTTTAGCGTTGTTTGACGTGTTTTGAGGATTGGAACAAGTTTGAATAAGGTTATAGGATGTGTTGGTGCTTTTGGTTGAGGTCCCGGGGGCCTCGGGGTGATTTCGGATGGTTAAACGGGAGTTGGAAGCATTTGTTGCAGGTCAGATTTTTCTGTCTTCTGGTATTTCCGCATCTGCGGAAAAGGAGCCGCAGAAGCGGTTCCGCAGATGCGGCGGAGAGGTCGCAGAAGTGGGCAGGTGTGGCCCAGGGATTTTTCCGCATAAGCGGACGTGTAGGCGCTTCAGCGAGTCCGCATAAGCGGTTAATATACAGCAGAAGCGGTTGGAGGTAAACCGCATAAGCGGGTGTTTGGATCGCATAAGCGGTCCCAGGTGTTTTAAGTGAGACCGCATAAGCGGTCAATTTGTCGCATAAGCGGTACCGCAGGTGCGGTTAAAGGGCCGCAGAAGCGGAAATCAGGACTGTGTTTAATGAACAGTGTTCGCGTATTTCAGAAGTTAAGAAAACATTTTAGACTTCGGGAAGAGGCGATTTTGGGCGATTTGGAGAGGATTCGAAGGGGATTCCATCAGGTATGAATTTATAGACTCGAATAATGTTGTTATGGTGTAAAAACAAGGATTTAAACACTGAAATTCAAGGAATTAAAGGGGTAAAAATGGAGGTTAGGGCTTGAAACCTAAGAAGGTTTGAATTGTTGATTTGAGGGGTCAAATGGACTCCGATTCTTGTGTATTTTATATGTACGGACTCGTGGCGAGACGAGGATCCCGGTGATGTGAATTTCGTAATTTTTCGAGAAGTGGGCCCGGGGCTCAGGTTTTGCCAACTTCATGTTTTTGGGTGTTTTTCGAGTTCTTTCGATTGGGTTATGTTCCATTAGCATATTATAATGTATTCCTTGTGGTTTTGATCAGATTCGGCGCNGGTAAAATTTCAGGTCATTTGGACGTCGTTTGGTTGGGTTTTTGATCGAATGTGAGTTTCAGAAGAATTTGATAAACTTAGGCTTGAATCCGTGGTGAATTGATGATTTTTGTGTTGTTTGACGTGTTTTGATGATTGGAATAAGTTCGTATGAGGTTTTAGGTTATGTGGGTGTTTTGGTTGAGGTCCCGGGGGCCTCGGGGTGAATTTGAGTGGTTAAAAGATAAGTTTTGAAGGTTGTTTCAGGTATGATATTGCTGGTATCTGGCATTTCTGCTTCTGCGGAAATGGACCGCAGAAGCGGGTGAGCGATTGCAAAAGCGGCCAGGTGTGGGTTAGGGTAGTTCCACATAAGCGGAATGTTGGACGCTTCAGCGGGTCCGCCTAAGCGGACATTGTACAGCAGAAGCGGTTTTGAGAGGACCGCAGAAGCGGAGTCCGAGTCGCATAAGCGAAGCCTGGGTTTTTAAGTGAAGACCGCATATGCGGATTTTTGGCCGCAGAAGCGGTCCCTCATAAGCGGAAGCGGGACCGCATAAGCGAAAATCGCTGTTGGCAGAAAGGTTTAAAGGGTTTATTTCATCCGCGAGTCCACCATTTTTCCTTCATTGTTGAGCGAGCTTGGGAGCTATTGACGCGATTTTGAGAGGGTTTTGACTGGGAATCAATTGGAGGTAAGTCCTATGGTCTAGAAACATCATTTTATTGAAGAATCTACCTTTAATTCTTAGAAACTTGGGTAAAAAATTGGAAGAACTAGGGCTTGGTTTTTGGAATGTAAAATGGGAACTTGAAGAGGCATTTGAACTCCGATTTTGATGAATTTGATATGCATGGACTCGTGGCAGGACGAGGAATCCGGTGATGCAAATTTCGTAATTTTTCGAGAAGTGGACCTGGGGCTCGGGTTTTGCCAACTTCGTGATTTTTGATATTTTTCGAGTCTTTTCGATTGGGTTATGACCCATTTGCCTATTGTGATGTATTCCTTGTGGTTTTGATCAGATTCGACGCGCGAGGAGGTCGATTCGAGGGGAAAAGGCATAGCGAGCTAGACTTTTGGCCGGCTAGAGGTGAGTAATGATTTTAAATGATGTTCTGAGGGTTTGAAACCCCGGATTTGCACAGCTTGGTGCTATGTTGAGATGAGACACGCGTTCCATGACGAGCGCGGGGTCATTTACTATTAGGGGACTGTGACTTGGTCCAGTCCGGATGATATTTTACCGCGTATTAGCAATGATTTGTTGTTTTCACTATGATTTGGGCTTATTGCCATATTTGGGGCTTATTGCCGACTGTTCGAACTCTTTATGAACTATCATCACTGTTTTCCTCACTGTTTGAGATATTATTTGAACTTAGTCCATGTGATTTACACTGTTTCATGAACTCAGCTATATTTTTACTCAAACCTTGAGTTTTAACCGATATTTGAACTACTGTTCGAGCTGGGCATTATTGTTTCTTTACTATTGCCCGAGGGGGCTTATGATTAATTTTGGACTGATTGAGGCCGAGGGCCGTATGTGACGATATGCTGAGTGATGTGAGGAGGCTTTCAGGCCTCAAGTGTATTGTGAGGAGGCTTTCAGGCCTCGAGTGTATTGTGAGCAGGTTTTCTGGCCTCGTATTGATATTGTTCAGGCTTTCAGGCCTTGTTGATAGTGCTTGGGCTGTAGGAGCCCCTCCGGAGTCTGCACACCCACAGTGAGCGCCGGTACCCATCTAGAGTGATTAAATATTGAACAGTGGTAACAATGACACTGTTAAATGCGTTTGGTCAGGTAACAATGACTGACCAGTCAAGTAACAATGATTGACCAGTGGTAACAATGGCACTGGAATACGTGTTTGGTCAGGTAACAATGGCTGACCGGTCAGGTAACAATGGCTGACCTACTGGTTGAGTATGATTGATGTTTAACTGTTTTCAAAAAGGTTTTTCTTACTATTTTCACCGGTTTCTACTGTTATTCTAAAGTTGTTGCTTGAGATAGCATTATTTGTGCCCTTGTGGGATTTTATGTTCTCAGTCGTTATTTATTTTTATTACTCACTGGGTCGGAGTACTCACATTACTTCCTGCACCATGTGTGCAGAGATAGGCATAACTGAGTTCGTACCTGAGCGCTGATTTCCTTCCAGACCAGGCGGACTAGGAGGGACGAGGTAGCTGTCGACGTCCACAGCCCCGTTTTCTTCCTTATCTTTTGCATATTTTATTCATCTTTAGACTATGTTTCCAGACTTGTAGTATTTCCATCAACTCTGTAGTAGCTCGTGACTTGTGACACCCCGATCATCGGGCTGAATTTGGGATGGTTTTTCCCCGTTATGTTACGTCTATTTCCGCACTTATGATTAATCAGTATCTATGGTCTAAACCTGTTTATGCTAAGAAATTTTTAAACGCAGTGTTGATTGTCCTGTTGGCTGGCCTTGTCTTCACGAGAGGCGCCATCACGACCGGGTGGGAATTGGGTCGTGACAGTGATGGAGTCGTGCCGCGACGTTAAATCAAGCGCTTGTTGGGAGGCAACCCAGCCTGTATTATAATTTTTTTATTTTTTAATTTTTTTTATATAGTGTCAAGTTTCGTGTTGTTCTTGTTTTGCAGAGTAGGGGAAGTCTGAGTACCTGAAGTTGAAGCTGAGGAGAATGTTTGAGCTTAAGTGTGGGGTCGTCCCGACCCTTAATATTGAGGATCATGTCCGAGCTAGGCCCGAGAGGGTCTCAGGGAGTATTTCTCACCCTTGTTTTAATATCTTTCTCTATGATCATGCATCGAGGACTATGCATAATATAAGTGTGGGATGGGGAAACTACTTTCTGAAGTGTAATTGTATAAAACTATTTTTTTATTTAGTTTTTCTTTGGAACTCGTAGTAGACATAGTCTAGGTTTAAAAAAAAAAGAGGAAAATTGAAAAAAAAAAATTGAAAAAGTTCGGACTTTTCCTGATGATGGATATTTTGGACAATTTTCTTGAGGGATAAAGTCCGATTAAAAATACCAAAAAGATCTTTAGAATAGTTGGGTAGTATTCCTTGGTTTTTCTTTGAGCGTCGGTTCTTTTCCAAGGATGTAGCTCGAACCGGGTACTTTATTTTTTTTAGGAGTAGTTTAGGAAGAAACTAAGTCGCTCCGAGATACTCATTGACATGGTTGATGCTGGCACATTTAGGCTATGACATACATTGTGTTTTCCCGTATATTTGGTTTGAATTGTGAAGCCTAAGTAAAGTAAATAGCCTATTTTGTGACGCCTTTTCTCAGTTGTTTGACTCGTATGCCACATAGTGCATTATTGCTTAAATTTCTTAATTATGTGTGCTTACTTGACTTGAGAGTTGAATAGAACCGTCTTGATTGAGTCATGTGCAACGTGTGTGTGAGGAATTGTGATTTTCTATGCTATCCTGTGTAGTCTAGAACTTGCCCCGTGTGTTAATTGAAGCGAAATTGTAAGTTGTGCTAATCTAGGAGATGACGTAAGCATTTTATTGCTTGGTCATGGATGTTCTTGTAACATAAAAATAAAATTTTCCGTTGCTAGCCCCTTTGAGCCTGTAGACCTTTCCTTTGGCACCCACATTACAAGCCATACCCCTATTTTGTTTTTAATTTGATATTGATTGAACTTTTACCTCCTAAGGCACTTAGTCGCTAAAAGAAGTAAGGTTAGAGATTGGGGAGTAGCTGTTGAGTGGAACCATGGAAGGGCCCGTTGGTGCACTAAAGTTGAAATCAAAAGACACTAGCCAATGAACCTTAATGTAAGGAGTGTGTGAAAAAAAGAAAAAAAAAAAAGGAAAAGAAAAATTGAAAGAAAAGAAAAAAAATGATAGTGAAAGTATGTAGAAAACACCTCCAATTCTTAATAATTTGTGCTAGTGGGAGTATAGAAGTGCTTGAATGAACGTAAGGGCTATGTGCATATGGTTTGTGTCAAGTGAATTGGTTGAGAAGAATATGTGCTTGAATTGTGAATGTAGAGTATTAAAGTGCTTAGGAGGGTTAGTCACTATTTCTAAATGTATCACACCCGTCCCTTAGCCTACATTACAACCTTAAAGTCCTAATTGTTCCTAGATTTGGCTAGCTTAAATTAGTAGATATATACACTACGGGCAAGCTTATAGTACGATCACGGGATGCATATGAACTCTTTGTGAGAGTGAGCGAATTTTGTTCAAATTGTGAGATGTCCTTAATCTATATTCAAAAGTATATTTGAATGTGTGGACTATCTATATTCACTCTTTTGTTTGTGGTGAGGGCACGTGATCTCATGAATGATTGGTGATGTTGTAAACTTTCTTGTTGGGTGAGTGCATGAGTTGAGGGTGCTTAGTGGTTACAAGTCGGCTTTTGAGGTTGGGTGGTGACAAATAGGTTTTTGGAACTGATTTATTTGAAATGTTATACTTGGGCATGCTTAAACGGGAAGAATGTGAAATTTGTGTATTCATGCTTGTGTGCCTGTATTGATCATAGTCAAGGGTATAGTGTGTGGTTAAAATTTAAGGTGCTCCTCTATAATTGAGACTTGTACGTAGTTGGGGGTTTATTAGATAGTCCATTGCTCGAGGACGAGCAAGAGTCGAAGTGTGGGGTGTTGATGTTTAGCTTAAAGCATATATATTTTTATGTATATCGCCTCATATTTTACTTCTGTTTCATGAATTTGGGATGTTAAATGCTATGATTTATATTAATTTGAAGTGTTTTTATGTGTAGGAATGTTCCGGGATCAATTGGGAGCGAAACGCGCAAGATTTGAGCCAAAACGAACGAAACCGGGAAACTTGAGAATTTGGGCGCCTTAGTTGAAGTTATTGCCTTTCTTGTTATTTTGTTACTTCATAATTGTGAGTTCCTCTATGACTCTGTGCATATATGCTACTTGTCTAAATATTTGTGATTAGTTATGTAGTTATCACGTGCCTTACATGTCTTGTTGCTTTTGTAAAGGTTGTTGTATTCCTTTGATTTTACGTGATTCTCTTGTTGTCGTGTACTCATACTCTTGGTGGTATAAATTCTTGTAATTGAGTTGTAGATTTGTTGTTGTTGATTTAAATTATATACGGTGGGATCAGGTTGCACGCCACAACAGGAGGAATAAGGGTGATATATTGAGGAGGAATAAGGGTGAATTGATATTATATGGTGGGATCGGGTTGCGCGCCGCAACATGAGGAATAAGGGTGATATATTGAGCAGGAATAAGGGTGAATTGATATTGTACGGTGGGATCGGATTGCACAACATGAGGAATAAAGGTGATATATTGAGGAGAAATAAGGGTGAATTGATATTATATTGTGGGATCGGGTTGCGCGCCGCAACATATCTTGTATTTTGGTATCCCCTATTTTATTGTATTGACTTTAGTTCCTTCGTGCAAGACTTGATAATTTGTATTTCTGGTTTTCACTGAGTTTTGAGGATCGAGTTATTGTCATTGACTTATTGACTTGCCGTCATTTCCTGAGTTCTTTTCCTAATACTATTATTCTGATGAATTAATTTTCAAAGTAGAGTTACTAC
The DNA here is from genome assembly GCF_001879085.1 of Nicotiana attenuata. Lineage (NCBI taxonomy): Eukaryota > Viridiplantae > Streptophyta > Magnoliopsida > Solanales > Solanaceae > Nicotiana > Nicotiana attenuata. The sequence continues at coordinate 501,677 of NW_017670583.1, read as the reverse complement.
ATTGAGTCATTTGCTCTTGCCCTGCTGCGTCGTTCGTAATACCGTGATTTAAAATGAAGGAATTAATATCATGTTTCCTTGTGTGCCTTTAAGTTAGAACTCGTTGTATATTTTAGTATCCACTATTTCTAATAATTGTTATATTTTATTTCAACTGGTTTCTCAACTAAATCTCCTTAACCTGTCTGAGGTTATATTTTCTTAAAAAGGAATTTCTGTTAAGTTTTAATTTAATGAATCCTATATTAAAGGTGATAGCTTATCCGATGTTGTATTTCTATTTGAAAAATATTATTTTCTTCACTCAAATAATTTCTAAAAATAACTTCATCTTTTCTCGCTGGTTTTCCTATTTGGTTTAGAAACTGTAAATTTACCGTATGATATAAAAATAGGACTTCATGAAAATCTTAATTAGCATTTGTCACGGATATTATGTACTGAGTAGCACGTGGATCTTTGACGGGCAAAGTGAAAGTGAAATATGTGGGCACAAGGTGCCATGTGTGTTAAATGTTTGGAAGTTGTGATTATGATCTGAGACTTCGAGGATTGGGATGGTCGGAATTGTATATTAGGAATGATGCGATTGGTTGAGTTACCATTGCTTTCCTTATTTGAGCACATTTTTACTTGTCTGTATCCCAGCTATATTGGTGTTAATTTACTTGGTTACTTCTTGGAACCATCCGTGTTTTCCCCCTTATCGTCTCTACTGTTTGTAATTTGATTTTTTCCTGCTATTGGTGTTACTTTGTTATCTTTATCTTGTTAGTTTATTATCATATCTTGTTCAGCTTATTAGACTAGTAGGTGTCTTGACTGTTCCTCGTCACTACTCCACCGAGGTTAGTCTTGATACTTACTGGGCACCGCTGTGGTGTGCTCATACTACTCTTCTGTACATTTTTGTACAGATTCAGGTATTTGATCGTTAGTGGCTGTGCGGATCGTTGCTGTGGAGACTAAAGGTAACCCTGCTGCTGCGTTCGCAGGCCTCGGAGTCACCTTCTATTGTACCTATTTCCATTGTTTCCTTTTCTTCTGGAACAGTGATGTATTCATTTTGTATAACTACTCCTAGAAAGGCTTATGACGTGTACTATCGGTTATGGGATTATAAATTGTTTAGAGATTTCTATTTCGGAATTGTTCGAAGTTAGTAGATATTGTCGTTATTTCTGTTAATGTTAGGCTTACCTAGTCTTAGAGACTAGGTGCCATCACGACTCCTTCGGAGGGATTTTGGATCGTGACAATATGTGTGCTAGTTGTAGAGGTGCATTACCTCATTAGAGTTGTAAGGTAAGGCCTAGTCCCCTTACTTGTACTTTTTCTTTTGAGGTTCTATTATTAATAATAAAAAAATTAGCCTAGGCAATCTGCCTAATGGATTTACCCCGAAAAAAAAGGTAGCTGATAATATTCTGGATACCCAAGTGATCCATCATATACTCAGCATACATATTGGAAATCAAGCACAAGACAGATTTTTTGATTTTGGACAAATCAGCTAATGGCAACTTCTCTACTAAATCTACCAAAAGACAAAATATCCTTTTATGCAAAATGTGTGGAACAAGTCTATTCCCTTTAAGATATCTTTTCTATTATGGAAACTTCTCTTAAGGAAACAACCTCTTGATGATGTTCTACATAAATTTTGGGAGAAATGTAGTATCTAAATAAGTTTGCTGCGATCTAATCCAAAACAAGAAACTAGTCATCATTTATTTGTTGACAATGAAATTGCTGGGAATTTGTGGAGAAGTTATGGTAATCCTTCAAGGATTAGACATACTTCTAGAAGTATTAAATGCATTCTCATCAGTACATGGTGGCACTTGGCAGTATACACCAAAAAACGCGATACACAAGTTGATCCTTCAAATCACTCTGATTGTTATCTGTTCGGCGACATGGAGAGAAGATGTTCATGTAAATATGGGAACTAGAAATAATTTAACAGCAACATGATAATATATCAACTCTGGTGGACTCTTAAAGCAGTTTTGTCCACCAAATTGTTAGATCTAATTTTAATAATGCCAATAATATATTTGTGCAGGAAATCAATCAGAAGAGATCAAGGAATCAAGGAGTTACTATGAGATTGTTGAAGACAATCTGAATGCTTAAGGAAAGATATCAATCAGCAAAGATTGTGGAACTGCGATAGAAAGAATCTTTGAAAGCCTAAAACTAAGGCGTCAATCAAGGCCAACATATTCAAGGAGAAAATCAAGGAGAGTAGCTGATCTACCAATCTTGGAAAGACCAACAATCAAGGAGCAAATCCTCATCTTCAACGGCTGGAGAAGGAAAGCGATCAAGAGCTGCCAACTGTGGAAGGACCAACAATTAAAGAGTAAAATTTCACCATCAATGACTGTAGAAGGAAGGCGATCAATCTCCTCTCATCAAGGAAGAGCAACAGCTAGCAATCTTATTCTTGGAAAGAATCAATCTCTTTCCAAGGATCAAATCCCTTAGGTTGTCAAATCTCGTCTGCTCAAAGTCTTCACCAAAGTATTTATACTCAGTTTTCAGCCTTAGAAAACATATACTTTGATCAAACCAAATTCTCTCTTTATTCTACTACAAACAAACATTGTAGTTCTTTGAGACCTTCTGTGTAACAAGTCAGAGAAAAATGAGAGCATAACACTGGTGAGGGATTGTATGAAAAGAAGATGAGTGTTATAGGAACTGAGCTATCACATCATTTCTATTGTACTCGAAGAAGCACATTTACTAAAGAGAACTCCCTTGCAACCCAAGGGGACTGGACTAGGATTCACATTGAATCCGAACCAGTATAAAATTCCGGTGTCTTTGATTCCTGCACTTACTTTCTGTGTTTTATATTCTGCTACTATAACTGTAGGGTTATTGCATCAAGACGACTAATTGATAAATTAGTCAACTAATAGAGTATAAGTTTATAAAATATATAATTTACCCCCTCTTGTACTTTCAATTGGTATCAGAGCTAGGCTCACATTCTATTATTTGCTTAACAGTTTGTGAGAAAAGATCATGGCAAATCAAGTCATCGTAGGAGCTCTCTTCCAGGAGGGAACTTTACAAGTTAGACCACCATACTTCAATGGTCAACATTTCTCTCACTGGAAAGTGCGTATGGAGATCTTTGCCAAGGCATATGACGTTAAAGTTTGGAGAGTCACCAAAAAGAAAAACTATCCCTTACCTGCTACTACTCCAACACTTGCTGATCCTGAAGATATAGATTCATATACAAAAGAGCAAATGGAAGTAGTACAAGTTAACAATAAGGCAAGAAATCTGCTGCACAATGCTATACGTGGTGAAGAATATGAGAAAATCTCGAGCTGTGATACAGCCAAAGAAATGTGGGACAAGCTTGAGGTTACATACGAAGGAACCAGTAAAGTAAAGGAAACACATATCAATATGTTGGTTCATGATTATGAACTCTTCTCTATGAAAGAAGGAGAATCTATTGAAGAGATGTTTGCCAGGTTTAGCAAAATAATTAGCGATCTTAAGGCATTTGGCAAGCCATATACTAGTGGCGACCAAGTCAGAAAAATTCTCAGAAGCCTGCCAACCACTTGGCAGACCAAAGTAGTCACACTTGAATCTCAGGATCTAAACAAATTGTCATATGATGAACTACGAGGAGAACTCATAGCCTTTGAAAGGACGCATCTCAAGAAAACCAGTCAAGAAGAGAAAAAGAAGATAGTTGCATTCAAAGCTTCAAATGAAATAGCTGAAAACGAAATCGATGATGATCTTGAAGCCCTACAAGAATAAATTGCTATGGTATCAAGAAACATGGATTGGTTAATGAGAAGATTCAGAAACACAAAGAAAGGAAGAATGCCACCCAGACGATCCAAGCAATACAATGAACAGGACAAAAAATGATGGAAAATGCTATGAGTGTGGAAGATTTGTACATATTCAAGCTAAGTGCCCAGAACTAAAAAGAAAAATTTCTAGAGGCTTTAACAAGAACAAATCCTTTGGAAGCTGGAGTGATGAAGATAGTTCAGAGCACGAAGAGATAGCAAATCTTTGACAATTCTAGAAAATGAGATGAACAAACCCTCAGGATGCTGGACAGATGAGGACACTTCAGATGACGAAGGCAAGGATGATAATGAAAATTGTTTCATGGCACGAGGTGAAACAAGTGAGGAACACCATAGAATAAGCCTCAAAGGAAAATAGTATCTAGATAGTGCGTGTTCCAGTCACATGACAGGTGACAAAAACCTGTTCAAAGAAGTTACAAAAATTGATAGAGGAAGCGTTAAGTTTGGGGATGACTCAAAAGGTAAAATAATTGGTACTGGAACGATTCCCTTCAATAACAACTGTGACATCACTAAAGTGTATCTCGTCGATGGACTCAACTACAATCTCCTGAGCATAAGTCAACTATGCGACTCAGGATATGAGGTAAACTTTAAGAAAACAGGTTGTACTATTGAAGATGAATCAGGTAAAACAGTTCTCCCTGGTAAAAGGTACGAAAATGTTTATATCATTGATGGTTTTGAAAAGATAGATGGTCATATTTGCTTATCATCCATGTATGAATATCCATGGTTATGGCATACGAAACTTGGTCATGCTAGCATGCATTTGATAGAAAAGTTGTCCAAACATGAGTTAGTTGTTGGCTTACCCAAACTGAATTTTTCTAGAACTCATATCTGTGATGCATGTCAAATTGGTAAGCAAACCAGAAACTCTTTCAAAAATAAGGATGTTGTATCTACTTCTAATCCTTTGCAATTGCTCCATATGGACTTATTTGGACCTACTAAACTGCCAGTATACGAGGAAAAAGATATGCCTTTTGTAATAAATATATTATATTATGGATGTTCATTTAGTACTCCGTTGTAAATAAGCTTCCTGAAGAAGCTTATCCATATGGGACTCCGCCGTAAATATGTTTATCTATTTAGTACTCTATTGGAAATAAGCCTCCTGAAGAAGCTTATCACTTCGGTACCCGGTTATGGATAAATATTACCCCTGGTAGAAGATTATCCATATCGGGTATAATAAGCTTATCCTTTCGATACTCCGTTATGGATAAACATTACCTCTGGTAGAAGATTATCCATACCGGGTACAATGAGCTTATCCTTTCAGTACTCCGTTATGGATAAACATTACCCCCAGTAGAAGATTATCTATACCTGGTACAATGAGCTTATCCTTTCAGTACTCCATTATGGATAAACATTACTCTCAGTAGAAGATTATCCATATCTGGTATGTAGCAACTTACACAGCAGCTTGTAGTAGCAGCTTACACAGCAGCTTCCTTTCTTCTATAAATAGAAGAGATTTCAGTTCATTATGTACATTAGTTTGAATTCGAATAATATATCCGTTTCTCTCTATACTTGTCTTTACTTTACAATCTTTATTTTATAACACGTTATCAGCACGAGACTCTGCCATCTCGAGCAAATACTTTGAAAGTATCTGAGGTACGAACTTTCTTTTTCTATATAATGTCAAATCTTTCTAAACTTGAATTTGTAGCCCTGGATATATCGGGCAAAAGCTACATGTCTTGGGTGCTTGATGCTTAAATTCATCTTGATGCGATAGGTCTGGCAGACACCATCAAGGATAAAAATCAGGCATCAAACCAAGACCGTGCCAAAGCAATGATATTCCTACGCCATCACCTTGATGAGGGCCAGAAAATGGAATATCTTACAATTAAAGATCCAGTCATACTGTGGAATAATTTGAAAGATAGATATGACCACCTGAAGATGGTCGTTCTTCCACAGGCACGTTATGATTGGACTCATCTAAGGCTACAAGATTTTAAATCTATCAGTGAGTATAATTCTGCTATGTTTAGAATTATTTCCCAATTGAAATTATGTGGTGATAATATTACTGATCATGATATGTTGGAGAAAACTTTCACCACTTTTCATGCCTCGAATATGCTCCTGCAGCAGCAATATCGAGAGATAGGATTCAAAAAGTATTCTGAACTTATCTCACATCTTCTTGTAGCCGAGCAACATAATGAGCTATTAATGAAAAACCATGAAAGTCGACCTACTGGTTCTTGTCCATTCCCTGAAGTGAATGAGACGAACTTCCACCAAGCTAAGCGCGGAAGAGGTCGTGGCCCCAGTCGTGGTCATGACCGTGGTCGGGGAAGAAACTTTAATCATGGTAATAATAATGCACCAAAGAACCCTCCACCAGCAGTGGAAAAGGAAGGAACAAAAGCATGAAGTGGTGCAAGCACCAAATGCAGAAAATGCATGCTATAGATGTGGAGGAAAAGGGCACTGGTCACGTACTTGTCGTACGCCAAAGCACCTGGTTGAGCTTTATCAAGCCTCCTTAAAGAAGACAGAGAAAAATGCTGAAGCAAATTTTATTTCTGGAGATAATTTAGACTTCATGCATTTGGATGTAGCTGATTACTTTGCACTCCCAGAAGGAGAAACAAGTCATGTGATCGGTGGTGAATCTGTAGAAATGTATATATTTTAATTTTATTGTTTGTAATAGATAGTATGGTTAACATAAAAGTTATGCTTTGATAATGATGTTTACTATATATATTTTATTTATGTCATTTTGAAGAATATGGATAACATTATTAGATCAACTTAAACTCTAGCAGAGTTTGCAAGAAATATACAACCACCAGAAGTGGTTATATTTCGTATATCTCATTGTAACTAAGTTAACCACCAGAAGTGGTATATGACTATGATCACCAGAAGTGATAATTTAGNCAATTAACAACCTGGGGGGGGGGGGGGGACATGCTATGGGGAGATACAATATTAACAGTAATCCAGAGTAACAAACTAAAGCAGCTTAGGTTCACCGTAAACAAGGAACTAATACTCAATATAAACATATTTGTATCAATAACTGTTGCGGCGTGCAACCCGTTCCACAATTACCATTTGTTGCGGCGCGCAACCCGATCCACAAATACCACTGTTGCAGCGTGCAACCCAACCCATCTCATTTATCATATATAAATGTTGCGGCGCGCAACCCGATCCTCATATATTCTCGTTGCGGCGTGCAACCCGATCCTCAATTATCATTGTTGCGGCGTGCAACCCGATCCTGATCATTCAACTGTCCGGCTCCCCCAAACAACAGTCACAATTAAGGGGCATAAAAATAAGCAAGTATTTGAAGAAATCCCGGTAAGGGAAAGAAACCAACAAGTTCAACCAAACGTCCCGTCAAGGGAATAATCAACAACGCTTTCTCTTTCTTACTTCTTTATGTTTTAATCCACTTTACCATTTTGAGCCAACGCTCCAAAGAATCAAGTCATTTCATATACTTTCAATATTCGTATCACAATTCGAGCCAATGCTTCTAGGAATCAAACGATCATATCATCGTTCACATATTATTCACAACATATAGAAATCCCCCAATAAACACGGAATTCACAACCAATTCATGATAACCACATTATAAGGACCCACGGTCATGCTAGACACCAATGTATAGATACTCGTCACCATGCCTATACATCGTACTCGATCACATAGCAATTAGCAACAAGACTCAATTCATATTCCCTCAAGCTAGGGTTAAACCAAACATTTACCTCAAAGCCTTGAAATCCACTTAATCCTCAACTATCGCTTTACCTCGCGGTTCCACCTCCAATTCGCTGGAATCTAATCACAAATTGCTCAATTACTTTAATAAACACTATATGAATCAATTTGAATGCATAAAAATGAATTTCCTAAGTTTTTCCCAAAAATTCCAAAATTGCCCCGGGCCTACGTTGTCAAAACCCGAGGTTCGAACCAAAACCCGGTTACCCATTCCCCCACAAACTCAAATAGGTAATTTGCCTTGAAATCGGACCTCAATTCGAGGTCCAACTCCCCAATTTCTAGAAAACCTAGGTTCTACCCAAAAACCCCAATTTCACCCATGAAAATCCTTGATTTCAAGTGGAAAACATGTTTAATGATGTTAAAGATTGAAAGAATTGAGTAAAAATCAACTTACAAATGATTTGGGATGAAGTTTGCTCTTGAAAAATCGCCTATGGTGTTTTGGGTTTGAAAGAATGGTGAAAAGTGATGAAAATTCGACTAAGTATAAAATTTGCTGGGCTGCGGATATGGGAAATGCGAAGCTGGGTTCGCAATTGCGAACCCTGCAGCCTTGGGAATTGCGATACGTCAGTTCGCATTTGTGAACTCAGGTCTAGGTGACAGGTTTCGCATTTGCAAAAAATGAGATCGCATTTGCGATCAACGACCCCTCGCATTTGCGAGCAAAATCGTCGCATTTGCGACCAGTGCCGGAATTTCTCAGACTTCGCAATTGCGACTCAAAACTCGCATTTGCGAGCTCGCAATTGCGAGTCTCCCCTTCGCAATTGCGAAAATCACAGAAGCCAAAATACCAGATTTTCCAAAAATGAGAAATGCAATCCGACACCTATCCAAAACTCACCCGAGCCCCCGGGGCTCCAAACCAAATATGCACACTACCTCAAAAACATCCTACGGACTTACTCGTGCGATCAAATCGCCAAAATAACATCGTATACATAGAATCAAGCCTCAAATTCATCATTTTTTTCATTATAACTTCATAAACTTCAAACTTTAGATATTTAGGTCCGAAACACGTCAAATGACGTCCGATTTCGACCAAACTTTACAGAAAGCACTTAACACATATTTAAGACTTGTACCGGGCGTCGGATCCAAAATACGAGCCCGATACCATAGTCTTTTAATCAATTTTTATTTCCTTTTTCCTTAATAATTTTAGAAAGACAATTTCACAGAAAAATTCTTTCCTCGGGCTCTAGACCTCGGAATTCGACTCCGGGCACATGCCCGAGTCCCATATTTTTCTACGGACCTTCCGGGACCGTCCAATCTCGGGTCCGGGTCCGTTTACCCAAAATGTTGACCAAAGTCAACTTTAATCATATTAATATCAAAACTCATCATTTTTCACACAGAATTCATATTTAAGCCTTCCGCCTACACGCCCGGACTGCGCACGCAAATCGAGGCAAGAAAAAAATGAGGTTTTCAAGACCTCGGAAGCACGGAGTGGATGAGGAAATAGGTGATGACCCTTTGGGTCGTCACAAAATAATCCCTTGGTCGAGAAAGAAACTACTGCTGGTGAAGAAGATCAAGCTCAAGAAAGCCAGGAGACTAGCAAATCTCAAGAGTCAATTGATATACCTGCTACGATAGAGTCGACTAATGCAATCACCAGCAGTGTACCAGATCATCCAACAGAGTCAACTACAAACATCGTACGCCCAAATGAATGGAGAAACGAACCTGAATATCCTCAAAAATTCATCATTGGGGATCCAAATGAAGGAATGAAAACCAGGGGAGCTCTCAAAAAGAAAGCAAATGTTGCGTTAATCTCTCAAGTTGAACCAAAGAAGATAAAGGAAGCTCTAAAAGATTCGAGTTGGGTTCAAGCAATGCAGGAAGAGTTAGATCAGTTTAGTAAAAATCAGGTGTGGAATTTGATACCCAAACCTGAAAATGTTTCTATAATCGGAACGAAGTGGGTCTTCAGAAATAAATTGAACGAGGATGGAAAGGTCGTATGGAATAAAGCCAAAGTTGCTCAGGGATATTCACAACAGGAAGGAGTCGACTATGACGAAACCTTTGCTCCCGTAGCTCGTTTGGAGTCTATTCGAATTCTTCTGGCATACGCATCATTCAAAGGATTCAAACTATTTCAGATGGATGTTAAAAGCGCCTTTTTAAATGGATTTATTGAAGAAGAAGTATGCGTGAAACAACCGTCTGGGTTTGTAGATTCAAAGTTTCCCTATCATGTATACAAGCTTACTAAGGCACTATATGGACTGAAACAAGCTCCACGTGCATGGTATGATAGACTTAGCTCTTTTCTTGTTGATCATGGCTTCACAAGAGGTAAAGTAGACACTACCTTATTTATTAAAAAATCAGCAGAAGGTAATCTCATTTCCAAATTTATGTTGATGATATTATATTTGGTAGTGCTAACCCTCTTATATGCAAGGGATTTTCAAATCTGATGCAAAGCAAATTTGAGATGAGCATGATGGGAGAGTTAACATTCTTCCTTGGACTCCAAATTCAACAATCTGAAGAGGCAACCTTTATATGTCAGACAAAATATACAAAGGAACTGATCCAAAATTTTGGCATGAGCAATGCAAAATCCATTGGCACACCAATGAGTCCTTCAACAAATCTAGACAAAGATGAACAGGGGATTCCTGTGAATGAAACCAAATATCGTGGAATGATAGGATCATTATTGTATTTGACAGCAAGTCGAGCAGACATTATGTTTAGTGTGTGTAAATGTGCCAGTCTCAGTCAGCTCCGAAGGAATCTCATCTGACTGCAGTGAAGAGAATCATTTGATACCTCATTGGGACTGTATCTCATGGACTATGGTATCCTCGCTCTAACTCTTTTAAACTAGAAGGATTTTCCGATGCTGACCTTGCAGTTGACAAGGAAGATAGAAAAAGCACTAGTGGTGCATGTCAATTACTTGGAAAGGCACTGATATCATGGAATAGTAAAAAACAAGCATCAATTGCATTATCCACCACTGAAGCTGAATACATTGCTATTGGACAATGCTGGGCACAATTACTGTGGATGTCTCACCAACTGGGTGACCATGAACTCTCCTTTAAACCTATACAAATTTTTTATGATAATTCTAGTGCTATTTGTCTTTCAAAAAATCCTGTGCATCTTTCTAGAGCAAAGCATATTGATATTAAGCATCACTTTATTAGAGATCATGTGCTTAAAGGAGACATAGAAATATCTTTTGTTGGAACTACTGATCAATTAGCGGATATTTTTACTAAGCCTCTTTTAGAGGATAGATTTTGTGCATTAAGGAAATTACTTGGCATTATTTGCTTAACTAATAACCTATAGGACCTATGTGTACTACAGTATTTTCTTGCAGGTCTAATGATTGTACTTTACCCATGCATTAATTACGCCTTTGTTTTCTTTCCCTCTCTTTTCCTCTTCTTTCACATCAGTTCGTCGTTCAAAGTAGGAAAGCCAATCATCGTGTCCCTTCAACTGATACCTTTTCCTTTTTCGGACTCAACCGTCAGAAGGGTTTCTTCTTAAGGCGGAGAACCTCTTTCAATCACCTTCATCCCTGTACTCTAGAAAACCCTTCTCCTTCTCCAAAGCTCTAACCAAACCATTTTATTTCAATGGCCAAACAACCTAGAAATCCCTCTGCATCCACCAGAAAAAGTACCCGTTCCAAAACAAAAACCCCTTCTATGCCTCCAGAAAAGGTAGACCTAGGGTCTGACCACTCTGAGGGTTTCGCCTCTTCACGGGGAGATTTGTCTGATCACTCTCAAACCTTTGGAGAAAAATCCCTAGGGAAACTCCCTTTGGAAGACCCTCATGCCTCTTCTACCCAAAAGAAATCAAAGTTTGATCTCTCTGCCTCTCTAGAATCCGACCTAAATTTCTGGGATTCTCCAAATAAGGATTTCTTCATTGCTCTGAAAGACAAGCCCATTGCTCATGGTAGGGTAGTCGACCTAGACGACATGGAAGCCCTAAATTGTAAGATCAAAAACCTCTTTGTGAATCAAGGGTGGGCTAAGTTTCTCTCTATCCCTCCGCCTAAGGTCTATGAATCCTTGGTGAAGATTTTTTATGCCAATCTCCGCTCCAGTAAGCCTGACAGGTTGGAATCCTTAGTATTAGGTAAGCGCATTGTTATTGATTGTGCCCTGTTTGATTCTCTCTTTCAATGTCAATGCTCTGGTTTCCCTATGCTGTTAAAAAATACCTGGCCCGATGATTTAGAAATTTCTTTTGACCAAGCTAAACAGTGTATTGCTGAGTGTCCCTCTGCTTCCCTCCAAACCAGTTAGGTCCCAGTGATGTTAGTTTTGAAACTCGTATTCTGGCCCACATTGTAGCAACCACTCTCTTCCCTACACTAGGTCTTTTTCAACCTTCTCTCAAAGGGACATCTTCTTAGTTACTGCCTAGTGACCAAACTCAAAGTCAAGCTTTCCTCCTGGGTTATAAATTTCATGATTGAAAGTGCTGAAGATCCCACCAGTCTACCCTACGGCATGGCCATCACTCACATTCTGGAATCTCATCAAATTTCCCTTTCCGACTATCCCTTTATCACTGTCTCAAAATCCTACAACTCTAGAGCTTTTGCTAGTATACGGTATGTCAGAGTCAAGGGCTCCTGGGTTAAGAAGTACGAAGGAGAAGTTAAGCCTGCTCCTTTAGAACCCTCGTCTAAGTCTCCTGTCTCTCACCCTAGCCCTGCTGATCCCCGCTTGATGAAAAGCTTCGTGCCATCACCACTCAACTCTCTGAAATCAAGAATCTCCTCACAGCCACTCAGTCTACTGTTGGTGACATTCACGTCATCTCCAAGGAAACAGGGTCTGATGTGTCAAAGCTTTCAGGGAAATTCATGACAGGTTGGATGGAGTGAGCATCGCAGCCAATGCAAGCTTTGAACAATTGAAGGAGGTCATCTGCAATACTCTTACTTATTTCTTGCGTCGCTAATGTGGTTGTTTAAGATAATTTTTTTGTTTTGCTGTGCTGCTGGTTTGGGGCTGTTATCTCAGCCATTGGACAATTCTGTTTTCTTTTGCTTTAGGTGCTTATGATTGAACTTTAATGCTACTGTTTAATGCTATATATTTTGTGTAGTTCTTAGTCTGTTGCCTCTTTGCTGATGCCAAAAAGGGGGAGAAGAGTATATATTGTATCTGTACAGGTATAGTCGACTATGGTACAGGTAGCATCCTCCGTGGCAAGAGTCGACTTCAATCATGGACTAGTCAACTGCATGAACTGAGGGGGAGTATCCTTCAATCATGGACTAGTCAACTACATGAACTGAGGGGGAGTGCCAGGATCCTCAACTGCATACATTGAGGGGGAGTAAACCACATGGAAGTTAACTGGTGTTTATACAAATATATTATTTTGACATCATCAAAAAGGGGGAGATTGTTAGATCTAACATTAATAATGCCAATAATATGTTTGTTCAGGAAATCAATCAGAAGAGATCAAGGAATCAAGGAGCTACTACGAGATTGTTGAAGCCAATCTGAATGCTTAAGGAAAGATATCAATCAGCAAAGATTGTGGAGCTGCGATGGAAAGAATCTTTGAAAGCCTAAAACTAAGGCTTCAATCAAGGCCAACATATTCAAGGAGCAAATCAAGGAGAGTGGCTGATCTGCCAATCTTGGAAAGACCAACAATCAAGGAGCAAATCCTCATCTTCAACGGCTGGAGAAGGAAAGCGATTAAGAGCTGCCAACTGTGGAAGGACCAACAATTAAAGAGTAAAATTTCACCATCAATGACTGTAGAAGGAACGCGATCAATCTCCTCTCATCAAGGAAGAGCAACGGCTAGCAATCTTATTCTTGAAAAGAATCAATCTCTTTCCAAGGATCAAATCCCTTGGGTTGTCAAATCTCGTCTGCTCAAAGTCTTCACCAAAGTATTTATACTCAGTTTTCAGCCTTAGAAAACATATACTTTGATCGAACCAAAATTCTCTCTTTATTCTATTGCAAACAAACATTGTAGTTCTTTGAGACCTGCTGTGTAACAAGTCAGAGAAAAAGGAGAGTATAACACTGGTGAGGCATTGTATCAAAAGAAGACGAGTGTTATAGGAACTGAGTTATCACATCATTTCCATTGTACTCGAAGAAACGCATTTACTAAAGAGAACTCCCTTGCAACCCAAGGGGACTGGACTAGGATTCACATTGAATCCGAACCAGTATAAAATTCCGGTGTCTTTGATTCCTGCACTTACTTTCTGTGTTTTATATTCTACTACTATAACTGCTAGGTTATTGCATCAAGTCGACTAATTGGTAAATTAGTCAACTAATAGAGTTTAAGTTTATAAAATATACAATTCACCCCCCTCTTGTACTTTCACAAATGTCCTAATTGGGACTTATAAAAGCGTTGGAGCTATATTTTTGAGGAGATTGAGAAGTTGACTTCAATCCAAACATACATTTGTTACACTCACATGGAAGAAGCCTACATATGGATGGTCAAAGATAAACACTGATGGTAGTTATATGATTGAAAAGAGGAAAGCAGGTATTGGGGGAATTATCATTGATGATACAGTCCATGCTATGTCAAATGCTAATCTCCAGATATCCCATAGTTACAAAGAGACAAATCAAGTCGCAGACCTTTTAGCTAAGTTAGCTACTAGTCATGACAATGGTCCTATGATCTTCTGTTCTTTTGTATTGGTTCCTAGAGGTAAAATGCCCATTTCAGTTGGATAAGTGGCAATTACCTTCTCTTAGGATCAAATATGACAAACCTAATTTCAAAGTTAGTTAAATGTACATTATAGATGGTAGAGGTCATGTGCATTTTGATGTTTAAGGGGGCCTGAGTCTTTCATCACCTTAGCTTCTTTCTATTTTTTGGAACCAAGGCTCATGTCTTTTCGGTATTGTATCAAAGAGGTGAGGTATAGCCCCCTCTTTTTGGGTGGCCGCGGCACTGTTTGATATAATACAGGATGCTCAGACTACCATCTTAGTATAATTTCTATATTAGACTTACCATTGGATTAGCACACAATTTTCTATTTAAATTTGTTGAATCTAATTTAATTTTATAATTTTATCCTTTAGTTGTGTTTAGGGGTGGAAAAACAAATAAAAAGAGTTATCCATCCACATTGTCCGCTAAAAAATGGGTTGGATAATGAATTTTTTAAAAATGAGTCAAATATCCACCTAAAAATAGATAACCAATAAGTTTATTTTTTACATTTGCAAAGAATCAATTTGGGAGACTACTCTCCCAAACGTGATCATATTCAATAAGTTATGAATAATATAAATATTCATATTATTCGCCGGTTAACAAATTTTCTATCGGATCGGGTCGGGTCAGATAATTTATTCATTTTTGCATTACCCTTTTCGACCCACCAATATCAGAACCGCCCGTTTGCCACCACTAGTTGTGTTGATGTAACTAGGATGAATGAAACCACTCGAGTGCTGCCTCGTTAAGGATTAGATAGTTGTTGTATGTAATTGGTAATTTAAGAATATCAGCTAAAAGTTTTTGGTGTGACCCTTAAGTAATACTATGGATTTATGTCTCACGAGAAGAAACCATTCCTCTTTTTCGCACACACAAGTTGCTGCATATTCATGCTCTTGGTGCTTTCGTAATTAAATCATGTTCCCAAGCGAAGCAAGAAACTTCAATCAAATAACTCTTAATCAATGGGAGCTGATCACGTTTACCATTCAATTACATAACGAATGAAATACATGTACCAACCTGTAGCAAGTTAAACGTTCATTATAGGTCCTAACATGTGAAATTCACTCGATTACTAAACCTATAATATAATTCTGTTAATCTTCCTCACTTTGGCTTAAACCTTCACTAGCTCTTTAGCATTGGAAGAATGTCATTAGTGAAAAGCAGTAGCACTGATTCCGCAAATGCATTTATCCTAATTAAACAAAAAACTTTGTCCAACAACCTGAATGGAATTTTATGCAAATCCCTGGTCTTTGTAACCCTAATTCTATATCTAGTTTACTTTTTCTTGTCCAACCATCCATGTTGTCAATCATCCCTGTTACTCTTCCAAAGAAGAATCAAGTCAAAGCAATATTACTACAATAAAACGTCCCACATTTCACCTACGAATATTAGCCACATAGTTTTTGGAATTGCAGGCTCATCAAATACATGGGGAAACAAAAAATGGTATATCCATTCTTGGTGGAAACCAAATATAACAAGGGGATATCTTTTCTTAGATAGAACCCCAAATGAGCACCTACCTTGGCCTTCTTCCTCTCCTCCTTTTAAAATATCTGATGACAATTCACGATATGCGCTTTACAACAAGCACGGAATGCCATTTGCAATCAGAATGTTGAGAGTGATTGAGGAAACATTCAATGTGGAGCACAGTCCAGGGGTCAGGTGGTACGTTATGGCGGACGATGACACTGTGCTATTGATTGACAATTTGGTCGATGTTCTTTCTATGTATGATCACAGAAAGTACTATTATGTTGGGATGAATTCGGAGTGTCTTGTCAGTAACTTTGGTATGTCGTTTCAAATGGCATTTGGTGGAGCTGGTTATGCTTTAAGTTATCCCTTAGCTCAAGCTGTGGCTAAGAACATGGATACATGTATCAAGAGGTATCCATTTTTATATGGCAGTGACCACATTTTACAAGCATGTATTGCTGATTTAGGCGTCACCATTACACTAGAAAATGGGTTTCATCAGGTTTGTAATCAAACTCTTTATATTGTTATCTTAGAGTATGTTTGATATGATATAAGTCTTTTAATCTTTTTCAGAAAAATATTTCGAATAAGAAAGTTATTTTCTAGTGTTTGATATCAGATGGGAGAAAATAATTCTCCTCACTTGTGGACGGAAATTTTCCTCATTATCTTAACTTTTAATTTCATATCACCTCTTTAAAATAAAATTATGCCATATGGTGGCGTCTTTTAATTTTATATCACTTGCTCTAACTAATAACACCTACTAAATATTACTCTCTCCGTTGTGAATCTATTTTCTTTTTGGTCCTTCCAAAAAGAATGACCCCTTTTTAAATTTGAAAACAATTTAGCTTAAACTTACAATTCTACCATTAATGAGAAGCTTTTATGACCACACAAATACTCTGGACCTCTTTTGACTTGTTTAAAATACACAAATTTCAAAAAGTCTTTATTTTTTCTTAAACTTCGTGTCCAGTCAAACAGGTTCACATAAATTAGAACGGAGGGAGTAGCACTTATTATCAAGCACACTTTGCATAGTTAACCTGATTTTACATCATCATCATCCGGAAACTCAAAAGAAATTCCTGACATTTACTTTGGTTGTTTCACACAGATTGACCTGCGACGTGACATATCTGGTTTTTTATCAGCACATCCTCAGTCTCCATTCCTATCTCTCCATCACCTTGACTTAGTAGCTCCAATTTTCCCTCTAATGAACCATCACGAGGCCGTAAACCATCTAATGACAGCAGCAAGAGTAGACCAATCCAGATTATTACAGCAAAGCACATGCTACCTAACGAAGTACAATTGGACATTCTCAGTGTCATGGGGCTATTCCATTAACATCTATGAGAAGATTCACTCTCCAAGTTTTCTTGAAAGACCCCTTGAGACATTTTCCGAATGGAGGAAAGGAGCAAGGCCACCTTACATGTTTAATGTTAGACAATTAACTAATGATTCTTGTGAAATTCCTCATGTTCTCTTCTTTGATGCTGTCGACGGAACAAGATTAGACCACATTGTTACGAGATACACCAAGAGAACTCCAAGGGCGATGACGGCTTGTGGGTCGAGCGGCAATCATTCTGCGGATGATGTCTCAAAAATTCGTGTCTTTTCTCCCATGCATAAGCTTCATGTAGGGGTAAGTATACTTGTATATACGCATCCCCTTTTATTCTAAACGATGCTATTCTACAAAAAAAAAAATAATAATAATAATAATAATAATACTAGTAATACTCGTGGTCTTAAACATGTGATGATATTTCTATGACTATACGGAAATATATATTTTTAAGGATATAATAAAAAGTCTAAAGAAAAAAGTTTTTGAATAAAAGAAGGTGACAATTTTTTGGAATACAATAAAAAAGAACAAGAAAAAGAGCTACGTAAAATGATAAAAGAGGAATACTAATCATTGTAAAGTAAAAACGAAGAACATACAAGTAAAACTTTACGAGTTTTCGTAGAATAAGTTCAGTATACTTTTAGATAAAATAAATCCTAAGACATCGGGCGGGGTAGGGTTTTATAAAATTGTTTGACTTTTAGTTTCCGACTGAATCCGTCGAAATAATTTATCCCGGATTTTTGCGCCAAACGTGCGATCAATGTTGTCGGAAATATAGTCGAAAGAATTAAAAAAAAATATTCTCCATCCGTTCCAATTTATGTGAACCTGTTTGACTAGGCACGACATTTAAGAAAAAATGAAGACTTTTGGAATTTGTGGTCCTAAACAAGTCATGAAGGGGCCCAGAGTATTTGTGTGGTTATAAAAGCTTCTCATTAAGGGTAGAATTATAAGTTTAAGCTAAATTGTTACCAAATTTGGAAAGGGGTCATTCTTTTTGGAACGCACCAAAAAGGAAATAGGTTCCAAAAAGAATGACCTCTTTCTAAATTTGGTAACAATTTAGCTTAAACTTACAATTCTACCCTTAATGAGAAGCTTTTATAACCACACAAATACTCTGGGCTCCTTTTTGACTTGTTTAGGNCTGGGCTCCTTTTTGACTTGTTTAGGACCACAAATTTCAAAAGTCTTCATTTTTTTCTTAAACTTCGTGCCCAGTCAAACATGTTCACATAAATTGGAACGGAGGGAATATTATTTTTGAAAATTCCGACCGAATCAGTGGCACATTTGCGACCGATCACAAATCAGCTGTTTTTTAGTAATGATCATGGTAAGTCCTCATCCCGTATTGCCAATTATTTGAAAGAATACAAACATAGAATCCTAAATAAAAGCAGGAGGTTAAATTTAACTTCAAATCCATTTTCTGAGTTGTTCTTAGTGTTTGTTTTAATTGTTTCTTCTGCATTTTCTCAACGTTCTTTAATTATATGTTGATTTTAGCTACTTTATCGTGCAAAACACATTTGACTTTTAACGAATCCAATCTTAATTATACAAAGTGGCTTATAACAATTCGTTTTGGACTCCAAAGTACTTGGGCATTTCATGTTTGACTTTTCGCTTATTTATTACTCCAGTATATTACATTCTATATAACATTATTATGATCCTTGCATAATTATGGATCGGAGTTTACGAATCGTTGATAAAGAAATTGAGCTGTTTTTTGAATTCTTAGCCATAATCTTATTTTGTTTCTTTTCTGTACAGGCTGGTAATAGAAGAGAATGTTGTGACGTTGTGCAACCCATTGGAATGGATTCGATGGCTATCAAACTTAGGACTTGTATGACACATGAAATTATTGCCTAAGCGAAAAATATCATATAGTATGCATCAACAAGTTTAGCTAGAAGAAAGAGATAGACGCAGTTGTAGTAATTTCTTTTTTGGAGTGTATTTTTCCTCTATTGCGGTTTCGTGAACGGAGATATTTGACATTTACATGTTCCTGAAAATAAGTTGGCCTAAGAGAGTACTCCCTGTTCTTTCTTTTATGTCATTTCCCCTTATCTATACAGCTGAAACTAGTATTAATCCACCGCCAACTACGGGTGGATGTATCTATATGTTGTTAGGACCGAAAAAGTCAGGTGTCATGCAGAAGCTAGTAAAGCAACACTTGGACGACGATTAATCAGATAACAAAAGAGAAATATACTAAAAGATACACAAACATTTTAACGTGGTTCGGTCAATTGACCTACGTCCACAGCGGAGATGAGCAATCCACCATATAAAAGTGAGTACAAAATGTCGAGACAACAACCTCACGAAGAGGCAAACACAAGTGACACACTAACACTTGTCCCGTAACAATGTTGAAAATAACGAGAATAATGTTGCTGCTATTGTTCAAGTCTTTTTGCTTTTGATGAAAACGTCATCAATTTGGTATCCCATGAGACGAGCTGGATAGTAGATTCTGGAGCTACCTCACATGTCACACCAAGAAAAGACTTTTTCTCATCACATACTCCTGTTGATTCTGGAGTATTAAAGATGGGCAATGCCAGTGAAGTTAAGGTGTTTTGTTTTGGCACAATTTATTTGAAAACTAATAATGGTTCAACGTTAGTTCTTCAAGATGTCAAGCATGCTCCTTGCAGAGTCAACAAGATGCAATAGCACAACTCTAAAATCAGAATCATGCACCAAGGAGGATCGAGCTCGAGCCATCACTAGAAGTTATTCATAGAGCCGAATCGGTGCCAAAGAGATCGAGTGAAAGAGAATCAAAAACTAATCCCTCTATCGTAAAAATGCTCGAGGAACTGACGAAGCGGATCAAAACAGGGGAAATCGAGGAAAATGATAAGAAGGTGGAAACTTATAACTCCAGGGTCGACCAAATCCCGGGGCACCACCGGTATTGAAAGGACTTGATTCCAAAAATTTGTCCAAAAACCTTTCCTCCCAAGTGCGGCTCCAAAGCCAATCCCAAAGAAGTTCCATATGCCCGAGATTCCGAAGTATAACGGGACGACAAATCCAAACGAGCATGTCACCTCTTATGCATGCACCATTAAGGGAAATGACTTGGAAGATGATGAAATTGAATCTGTGTTGCTAAAGAAATTGGGAGAAACTCTATCAAAAGGTGCTATGATATGGTATCATAATTTACTACCTAACTCTATTGATTCATTTGCTGTGCTTGCAGATTCCTTTGTAAAGGCACACGCTGGAGCCATTAAGGTTGCAACTAGAAAGTCGGACCTATTCAAGGTGAGTCAAAAAGACAACGAGATGCTCAGAGAATTCGTATCTCGATTTCAAATGGAACGGATGGATTTGCCACCGATCACCGACGATTGGGCTGTTCAAGCCCTCATTCAAGGTCTCAACAAACGATGTTCCATAGCTTCGCAACAGTTAAAGCAGAATTTGATCGAATATCCAGTCGTCACTTGGTCCGGTGTACATAATCGATATAAGTCAAAGATTAGGGTCTAAGACGATCAACTGGGGGCTCCGATTAGTTCAATTTATCCTAAAAGGCCCGTGGACAGAGTTAAAAGGGATGTCGATCGGGAACCACGATCGAACAGAGACCGAAATCAGCCATAAGAGAGAGATCGGAGAAATAACGGGTCTGGACACAACCCTGTTCGGAATGACAAAAGGAATTATCGGGGACAGAGTTCCCGAGGACTCATGAGAAAGAGTGGCTACGATAGGGATACCGGGTCCAAAGAAGCACCTCGATTGTCAGAATGTAACTTCAGCGTAGATGCTTCCGCCATAGTATCAGCCGTTGGGCGTATCAATGATACGAGATGACCTTGACCTCTGCAGACCGATCCGGCCCAGAGAAACCCAAACCAAATATGCAACTATCATGGCACCCATGGCCATAAAATAGAAGATTGCAGACACCTAAGAGAGGAAGTAGCCCGATTATTCAACAAGGGGAACCTTCGAGAATTATTAAGTGATCGAGCTAAGAACCACTTCAAAAATGGAGATTCAAACATACAAAATGAGCATGAAGAGCCACAGCATGTGATTCACATGATCGTTGGAGGAGTCGATGTTCCTCAAGGACCGGTATTTAAATGCGCCAATGTGACGATCACAAGGGAAAAACGAACTCGGGACTACTTACCGAAAGAGACCTTGTCTTTCAACGACGAAGATGCAGAAGAGATTGAACAAACTCACAACAATGCACTGGTAATATCTATACATATGAATAAAATTCAAGTTAAATGTGTGTTGATTGATCCAGGTAGCTCAGCCAACATTATTCGATCAAGAGTCGTAGAGCAACTCGGCCTACAAGATCAAATTGTGCCTGTAGCTCGAGTTAATACTTCCATAATTCAACCGGAATTTCATCTGGCCCGATCACACTGGCGCTACTCATCTTACGCATAGCTCCCACGACCTCATCAACCTTGATGCGCCTGCAGTACCTGAAGTCACGGTGACTCTCGAAATGCTCCAGTTTACCTAGCACAATATCCTGATCCCTTCTTCATTCAGAAGTTTATGAATGTAAGTTTGCCATCTCCTCT
The DNA here is from genome assembly GCF_001879085.1 of Nicotiana attenuata. NCBI lineage: Eukaryota > Viridiplantae > Streptophyta > Magnoliopsida > Solanales > Solanaceae > Nicotiana > Nicotiana attenuata. The sequence goes on along the minus strand of NW_017670583.1, from coordinate 479,811 downwards.
TAATCTGGGCATCTTCCATCAATACTCTACCATCCTCGTCCTTGATACACCTCACTTGATCCAAATCCCGATCCTTTATCCCTCTAGTCTTGGACAGCCGGAATAACTTCTTCTCCCGCCTTTTCCCCGGTTCCTCGTACATACGACCATAAGTCGCAATCTTAGCTTCCGTGACAGCCAGCTTAGCTTCTTTCCTAGATACCTTATACCACTCCATGCACGCTCTCCTCTCCTCCTCACATGTGCTCCCTACTAACGTCAGGTACGCCGCCTTCTTCGCTTCAGCTGTACCTTGGACCACTTCNAGCGTAGATGCTTCCGCCATAGTATCAGCCGTTGGGCGTATCAATGATACGAGATGACCTTGACCTCTGCAGACCGATCCGGCCCAGAGAAACCCAAACCAAATATGCAACTATCATGGCACCCATGGCCATAAAATAGAAGATTGCAGACACCTAAGAGAGGAAGTAGCCCGATTATTCAACAAGGGGAACCTTCGAGAATTATTAAGTGATCGAGCTAAGAACCACTTCAAAAATGGAGATTCAAACATACAAAATGAGCATGAAGAGCCACAGCATGTGATTCACATGATCGTTGGAGGAGTCGATGTTCCTCAAGGACCGGTATTTAAATGCGCCAATGTGACGATCACAAGGGAAAAACGAACTCGGGACTACTTACCGAAAGAGACCTTGTCTTTCAACGACGAAGATGCAGAAGAGATTGAACAAACTCACAACAATGCACTGGTAATATCTATACATATGAATAAAATTCAAGTTAAATGTGTGTTGATTGATCCAGGTAGCTCAGCCAACATTATTCGATCAAGAGTCGTAGAGCAACTCGGCCTACAAGATCAAATTGTGCCTGTAGCTCGAGTTCTTAACGAGTTCAACATGGCAAGTGAAACCACCAAAGGGGAAATTATCTTGCCGGTAAACGTGGCCGGAACCACACGGGAAACGAAGTTCCATGTAATCGAGGGTGACATGAGGTACAACGCCCTGCTCGGGAGGCCTTGGATCCATAACATGAGGGCGATACCCTCAACCCTTCACCAAGTTTTAAAGTTCCTGACATCCGAGGGAATCAAAATGGTATACGGAGAGCAGCCCGCCGCCAAGGAGATGTTCATAATCGATGAGGTGATACCGGTGTCAACACTTTCATCAACAAAGAGATCGAACTCAAAGGGAAAGTAGGAAGTCAAATAGCAACCTCAATCACCAGCTTAAGACCGATCGGAGGAGCAGGAAACTTTTAAAGATGATGATTATATGATACCTCGAACCTTCATAATCCTCGATTATTCTGACGCAAGAAAGTCGACGGTCGAAGAGGTAGAACAAATCATACTGATCGAGCATCTGCCCGATCGAAAGGTATACCTGGGCACGGGGTTAACTCCCGAGCTCAGGAAAAAACTTGTTCAATTCCTTTTAGATAACATAGATTTTTTTGCTTGGTCCCATGTCGATATGTAAGGGATCCCACCAGAGATCACTACCCATCGATTAAGCGTGGACCCGAAGTTCCATCCAGTAAAGCAAAAGAGAAGGCCCCAGTCTGAGGTTAAGCATGCATTCATCAAGGACGAGATAACCAAACTTCTCAAAATAGGGTCCACTCGGGAAGTAAAATATCCCTAATGGTTAGCAAACGTAGTGGTAGTCCCTAAGAAGGGAAATAAACTTAGAATGTGCATAGACTATAAGGACTTGAACAACGCCAGCCCTAAGGACTCTTGTCCTTTACCGAATATCGATCGCATGATCGATGCCATGGCCGGCCACGAGATTCTCAATTTTCTCGATGCCGACTCCGGGTACAATCAAATACAGATGAACCTAGAGGATAAGGAAAAGACTTCGCTTATCACTAAATATGTCACTTATTGTTATAACGTAATGCCGTTCGGATTGAAGAATGCTGGTGCAACTTATCAATGCCTAGTAAATCGAATGTTCGAAGAAAAAATAGGTAAATCTATGGAAGTTTATATTGATGACATGTTAGTTAAGCCCCTGCGAGCAGAGGACCATTTGAAACATTTGCAGGAGACTTTCGATATAATAAGGAGGTACAACATGAAACTCAACCCAGAAAAGTGTGCATTCGGGGTTGGCTCGGACAAGTTTCTCGGCTTCATGGTGTCAAATCGGGGGATCGAGATCAACCCCGATAAACTCAAAGCTATTGAAGATATCAAAGTCATGGATAATGTGAAGGCCTTGTAAAGGCTGACCGAGCGCATAGCCGCCCAAGGGCGATTCATTTCGAGGTCCTCAGATAGAAGTCACCGGTTCTTCTCGCTACTTAAGAAGAAGAGCAATTTTGCATGGACCCCGGAATGCCAACAAGCCTTAGAAGAACTAAAACGATACTTGTCAAGCCCTCCACTACTTCACACCCTAGCGGACGAGCAACTCTACTTATACTTGGAGGTCTCGGAAATAACGGTGAGTGGAGTCCTAGTTCGAGAAGAGCAAGGTACGCAAATCCCTGTTTACTATGTTAGTCGGACCTTAGGTGAGGCCAAGACCCGATATCCACACTTAGAGAAATTAGCGCTTGCTTTAATAAGCGCCCGAGGAAATTAAAACCATATTTCCAATGTCACCCAATATGTGTTGTAACTACCTATCCCCTTCATAATATTTTGCATAAACCCAAATTTTTGGGGTGATTGGCTAAATGGGCCGTGGAACTCAGCGGGTATGATATTGAGTATCAACCCCGAATAGCCATCAAGTTCCAAATCTTGGCGGACTTCGTTGCTGACTTTATGCCAGCCTTCGTACCTGTGGTCGAAAAGGAACTGCTATTAGAATCGGGTACATCATCGGGGGTGTGGATCCTCTTCACGGACGGTGCTTCGAATGTGAAAGGGTCCAGACTGGGCATCGTTTTGAAGCTACCCATGGGTAACATAATTAGACAGTCTATCAAAACTTCGAAGTTAAATAACAATGAGGCTAGTATGAGGCAATGATTGCAAGTCTCGAGCAGGCTAAAAGATTGGGAGCAGAGATCAACGAGGCCAAATGTGATGCCCTACTTGTGGTAAACCAAGTCAATAGAACTTTCGAAGTCCGAGAAGATCGAATGCAAAGATACTTGGAAAAGCCACAGGTAACTTACATCGATTTAACGAGTGGACCTTACAACACATACCTCGAGAATAAGATAGCGAGGCCGATGCCCTTGCAAACTTGGGGTCATCGGTCGAAGATGACGAGCTTAACTCGGGGACTCCGGCTGAATCCCCCTCTTGGGCCCCGTCAGATCGAGGCAGAATATTTCCAATTTCGACTGATCTGATGGCCTTTTGACCCTCGATATTAGCTCGTGTTTGAGCCACCAGACGGGAATCATCCTCCTTTTCTTCTTCTTCCTCCTCCTCTCTTAGGAGTTGAACTGACTCCGTGGACAGGGGAATCACATCCTTCTTGGACTTTCGAGCCGCTTTATTATTAGGCTTTGGCCCTTTGGAGGTCGCAGCCCTTTTCCTCTTGCTTTCCTTTTTTGGCTTCAGGGCAGGGGGTGAGTTTTCTTCTTCACCAAACGGGGGCCTCATCGGCACATCCTTTCGTAGACCTGCAAAAGAAAGACAAGTAAAATCGAGGGAAAATCCGAATAACGATCAATATTGTCGAGACGTGCAAAAATTTATCGTGGTTTTGGGCCTCCCATCGACCTTTCGACAACTTGCGCCATGCGCGCTCAGCTGTTTCGATGTCGACACTAGGTTCCTGACACAGTTCTCGAGATGGGGGATCGCACATGGCATCCAGGCAACTACTGCACCAAATAAAACGCTGGTAAGAAAAGATGAAAAGGTGGAGATAATAAATAGAAGTTAAAAGATGTAATTATACTTATGTTTCACATTCCATTTCTTCGGAAATGGCATGTTTCGGCCGGGATCAGGTCCGAGATTTTTACCCGAACAAATCGGCCCATCCAATCCCGGTCCTTGTCCTCATCTATGCCCAAGAAGGCTGCCTTGTTGGCCCGATGCTGAAGCTTTACTAATCCTCCCCAATAAAGTCGAGGGCTATACAGCCGTATGAGATGGTCGAGTGTGAAGGGAAGTCCCTCGACTTTGCTCACAAAAAATCGAAGCAATATCACTATCCTTCAAAAAGAAGGATGAATTTGGCCGAGGGTGACCTCGTACTTCTTGCAGAAGTCCATGATAATTGGATCTAGAGGACCCAATGTGAAGGGGTAGGTGTAAACACTCAGAAACCCCTCCACATACATAGTGATTGACTCTTCAGGCGAGGGCACCACCACATGCTATTCTACCCAGTTGCAATCCTTTTTAACTTTGTTTAAAAGGCCACTCGTAATTGTGCATAAGTACCTCGGAATCGGCTCATACCGAGGGGGTCTTTTCAAAATTGAAATCGCAGTCAAGGACGCACGGCGGAGGAAAAAATTCTTCAGGGCGTGGCTCCGCCGCTGGTTGATCGCCGGCCGCCTTAGAAGAGGAATATTTTTTGTGATGACCCAAAAGGTCATCTTACGTTTTAGAACTCGATTCTGTGTTTCGAGGCCTTCAAAATCTCATTTTTATTCTCCTCGTTTGCAAAAAGCTTTATGTGGAAATTTGAGAAAAACTATAATTTTTCCTCAAAAAGTTAATTTAATTGGCTTCGGTCAACATTTTGAGAAGATTTGCAATTGCAAAGATTTCTTCGAATTTGCGAAGTAAAGCTGGGAAGGGCAGTGATCGAATTGCGATCATTTTATCGCATTTGCAGAGGTTCATGTTCGCAATTGCGAAGGCATCAGAGGTGTGAGGGTTCTCGCATCTGGGATGGTACCTTCGCATTTGCGAGCTTCGCAATTGCGAAGCTCAGGTCGCAAATACGACATCTGCAGCTGTGTAAAAGGGACTTAGACGGGGTTATTGATTCATTTCCCAAATTTTCAAAACCTAAACCTCAAGAGGAGATTTTCCAAAGGCTATTTCCCCAAATCATAAGTAAACGATTCTTAACTCATTTCTTTCAATCTTTCACTTCTTATAATAAGATTTCAACCTAGAATCTAGAATTTTCATAGTGGAATTAGGGATTTTTAGGTAGAAACTAGGGATTTCAAAATTTGGGGATTTAGACCTAAAATTAAGGTCGGATTCCAAAACCAATTGTATATCCGGTCTCGGGGTGAATGGATAATCGGGTTTTGGTCCGAGTTTTGGGTTTGGACTAAGCGGGCCCAGGTGTTGACTTTTTTTGACTTTTTCTAAAATATCCTAATTGAATTCCTTGCAATCATGGGTAGTTCCTAAGGCTTAAATTGAATTGGTTGGTTGGTAATTGCAAGATTCTATTGGCCCGGAGGCTAGTGTGAAGGGAAAAGCGGTGATTGAGCTTTGAGTTTGGCCGTTGTAGCGAGGTAAGTGTTGTGGCTCACCTTAGCTTGAGGGATTAGGTATTGTTGCCTATTTGCTATGTGGTTGGTTGTTGAGTACAACAGATAGGCGAGGTGACAAGTACCTATGCATTGTTGTCGAGTCATAGCATGCGAGTGAGTCTTATTCTTGTGATTGTTTTGTTCTTTATTCGTATTGTTTATGCTTAAACTAGTTATTCTTCATGTTGGGAAAATCCTATCATGCCTCTTGGGATTGGATATTGGTTGAGTATTGACTCAAAGTTGATGTTGATGTTGTGAAACTAAATGTTGAAATGGGACTTGTTATTAATAATTCTAGTGCCCGGTTGGTATTGTTTTGTTGTTTGGGTGAGGAAGAGTGTAAAGCACGAAGAGCGATGCCGTGCCATTGCATATTCATTATCATGTGAGGAAGAGCGTAAAGCACGAAGGGTGATGCCGTGCCATTACATATTCATTATCATGTAAGGAAGAGCGTAAAGCACGAAGGGCGGTGCTGTGCCATTGCATATTCATTATCATGTGAGGAAGAGTGTAAAGCACGAAGGGTGATGTCGTGCCATTGCATATTCATTATCATCGTTCCTTTCATTTGTTATGGTGAGGATGAGAGTAAAAGCACGAAGGGTGATGTCGTGCACTTGTTTTGCTGTGTTTCTTTACTGTTCTGTTCTCATGATCTCGTACTCCCTTCAGCTTGTCTTCCCCTCCCGTTATTATGTGTTTAGATTTTATTATTTGTTATTATACCTTTATATTGGTTAACTGCATAGGTTTATGCATGTGTCTTGTCCTAGCCTCGCCACTACTTCGTCGAGGTTAGGCTCGGCACTTACTAGTACATGGGGTCGGTTGTACTGATACTGCACTCTGCACTTTCTGTGAAGATTTCGCCGAGGTTAGGCTCGACACTTACCAGTACATGGGGTCGGTTGTACTGATACTGTACTCTGCACTTTTTGTGCAGATTTCGATACTGGACCGTGTTGACCCGAGTGGAGCTGCTGCCTTCAGTCCAATAGGAGACCCAAGGTAGATCTGCTGGCGTCCGCAGACCCTGGGGTCCCCTTTCAGTTATCCTAGTTTCCTGTTTTCTTTTACTTCGAGGACAGTTGTATTTTCTTTTAGCCAGTATTTCTAGTGACTCTTAGAAGTTCGTGAATTGTGACACCAGATTTTGGGTTGTCGTGTATTAGTACTTGGACTATTATGAAATTCCGCACTTCTTTCATCTGATTTGTTTTAAATTTATGTTATTTACTGAATTGGTTAGTGGTTAGCATATTAAATCTCTATCTGTTGGCTTTCCTAGCATTCTGAAAGGTTAGGCGCCATCAAGATCCCGAGGGTGGGAAATTCGGGACATGACAAGTTGATATCAGAGCAGTAGGATCCTAGGTCTCACGATCCACGAACACGCTTAGTAGAGTCTGAGGGATCGGTACGCAGACGTCTGTGCTTATCCCCCAAAGGCTATAGAGTTTTAGGAACAAAGTCACTTCTATTTTTCTCCGTTGTGCGATTTTATCTCTCAAATGTTAATTGAACGCTCCACTCTTGTTCTTCCGCAGATGGCGAGAACACGTACCGCTTCATAAGCTGATCAACAGCCCAAGCCCCTAGTGGCAGCTGCTACGAGGGGCAAAGGTCGAGGTTGAGGCCGTGCCAGAGGCCGAGGCAGGGGCAGGGCTCAGCCCAGAGCTCGAGCAGCAGCACCAGCAGCGGAGCCTCAAGTGGATTTTGACGATGAGGTTCCGGCCCAGACTGTTCCTACCGGACCAGCTCAGGTTCTAGAGGGGTTTATAGCGACCCAGTGCTTCAGGATGCATTAATCCGTCTAGTGGTCCTTATAGAGAGTGTGATCATACCGGCACATTCCCTATAGCACCGGCCGTTTCTCAGGTTAGGGGAGGAGCCCAGACTCCCGCTACTCACACTCCGAAGCAGATGGCTCCCCGGTTTCAGACTCCAGCAGCTCAGCCAGTTGGGCTAGTTCGGCCGGGTGTTGCAGCACAGACCGGTGATGGATCAGCTATGTCTTCTGAGGCTTTGAGGAGAATAGATAGGTTTACCAAGCTTTTCACCACTCACTATGGCGGTACATCTTCATAGGATCTCTAGGACTATTTGGACAGTTGTCATGAGGTATTACGGAATATGGGGATAGTGGAGACCAATAGGGTCGACTTTGCTTCCTTTCGTCTGTCAGGTTCCGCCAAGAAATGGTGGAGGGATTTTTGTTTGGCCACACCAACTCGGTCACCTGCTTTGACTTAGGACCTGTTCTCTCAGATATTTCTCGAGAAGTTCCTTCCTGTTACACTGAGAGAGGACTATCGCAGGTAGTTCGAGCGTCTCCAGCAGGGCAGCATGTCCGTTACTTAGTACGAGACCCGCTTTATTGATTTGGCCCGTCATGCTCTTCTTATACTACCCACCGAAAGAGAGAGGGTGAAGAGGTTCATTAAGGACTCGCTCAACCTATCAGATTGTAGATGGCTAAGGAGACTGGGAGTGAGATTTCTTTCCAGGAGGGTCCAGGCGAGTTGAGATGGTTTTAGCTCAGGGGAGTGGTCAGGGGTCTGACAAGAGGCCTTGTCACTCCGGTGGTTTCAGTGGGGCCTTATTTGGAGGTCGGGGTACTTTTGGTAGAGGCCATCCTCCCAGGATGTTTCATTCAGCGCTTCAGGCTTCTCATGGTGCTTCAGGTGGTCGTGGCCCTCGTATGCAGTATTCCGATTAGCTAGCCGACAGTGCACCACCATCTCCTATCAGTGCACCTCCGCTCCAGAGTATTCAGGGTGGTTACTCAGGCCGCCAGGTTCGGTTTCAGGGTCATCATCCACAGCAGCTGAAATCTTATTATACATGTAGCGATCTATGGCACATTTCTAGGTATTTCCCTCGAGCATCGAGCGGTTCTCAGCACCAGGGTTCTCGTGCCATGGTTCCGGCACAGGGTGTTCCACCGCCCGCTCAGCCAGCCAGAGGTAGGGGTCAGATAGCTAGAGGTGGAGGTTGAGGTATTAGAGGAGGAGGTCAGGCTACTAGAGGTGGAGGCCAGCCAGCAGGAGACCATCCTAGGGATATGGCTCAGAATGGTGGGGCCCAGCCCCAATGTTATACCTTTCCAGCTAGGCCTGAGGCTGAGTCCTCTGATGTTGTTATCACAGGTACAGTTTAAGTTTGCAGTAGGGATGCCTCAGTATTTTTGATCCGGGATCTACTTATTCGTATGAGTCAATCTTCTTTTGCTTTATATTTGGATGTGCCTCGCGATTCTTTGAGTGCTCCCGTGTATGTGTCCATACTGGCGGGGGATTCTGTTGTTGTAGACCATGTATATTGCTTGTGTGTGGTTATTATTAGGAGTCTTGAGACTAGTGTAGATCTCCTACTTCTCGATATGGTTGATTTCGATGTTATTTTGGGGATGGATTGGCTGTCACCTTATCATGCTATATTGGACTATCATGCCAAGACCATGACCTTTGCATTGCCGGGGTTGCCTCGATTAGAGTGGAGAGGGACTCCTGGTCATTCTACCAGCAGGGTTATCTCTTATATGAAGGTTCGGCGTATGGTAGAGAAGGGGTGTTTGACTTATTTGGCTTATGTTTGTGATTTCAGTGCGGAGGTTCCTTCCATGGATTCCGTACCAGTTGTTCGGGAGTTTCCAGAGGTATTTCTTGCAGACCTGCCAGGGATGCCACCTAACAGGGATATTGACTTTTGTACTGATTTGGCTCCGGGCACTCAGCCCATTTCTATTCTGCCATACCGTATGGCCCCACCAGAGTTGAAAGAATTGAAGAAGCAGTTGCAAGATTTGCTTGATAAGGGCTTTGTTAGGCCTAGTGTCTCGCCTTGGGGTGCACCTGTGTTGTTTTTAAAGAAGAAGGATGGATCGATGAGTATGTGCATAGACTATCGGCAGTTGAACAAAGTCACTATCAAGAACAAGTATCCATTGCCGAGGATTGATGACTTATTTGATTAGCTTCAAGGTGACAAAGTGTTTTCAAAGATTGACTTGAGGTCTAGTTACCATCAATTGAGGATTAAGGCATCTGATGTCCCTAAGACAGCTTTACGGACTTGGTACGGGCATTATGAGTTTCTACTGATGTCATTTGGGCTGACAAATGCCCCAGCAACATTTATGGATTTGATGAACCGGGTGTTCAAGCCCTATCTGGATTCCTTCGTGATCGTTTTTAGTGATGATATCTTGATCTACTCCCGCAGTCAAGAGGAGCATGAGCAGCATCTTCGGACCGTTCCCCAGATTCTGAGAGATAGCCAGTTATATGCTATGTTTTCGAAATGTAAGTTTTGGTTGAGTTCAGTTGCTTTCTTGGGTCACGTTATATCAGCGGAGGGTATTCAGGTGTCCCTATGAAGATTGAGGCAGTCAAGGACTGGCCTAGGCCTACTTTAGCTACACAGATCCGGAGTTTCTTGGGATTGGTGGGTTATTACCGTTGGTTCGTGGAGAGGTTTTCATCTATTGCAGCCCCGATGACCAGGTTGACCTAGAAGGGTACCCCGTTCAGATGGTCGGATGAGTGTGAGGCGAGCTTTCAGAAGCTCAAGACAGCTTTGACTACGGTGCCGGTATTGGTATTGCCCACAGGATCAGGGCTTTATACAGTATATTGTGATGCATCGCGTATTGGACTTGGTGCGGTATTGATGTAGGGTGGCAAGGTTATTGCATATGCTTCACGGCAGCTAAAGATTCGCGAGAAGAATTATCCAGTTCATGAGTTAGAGTTGGCAGCCATTGTTCACGCGCTGAAGATTTGGAGGCATTATCTGAAAGTACAAGAGGGGGGTGAATTGTAGCCTTTCTAAATTTCTAGTCGACTACTCTTCAGACCTAGTCGACTTATGCGGAGACAGCCTACACAGAACTGTTAGTTCTTTCGATTTAAACAAGTATTAATCACAATAAACAGTAAAGGAACAGAATATAATACGAGAGCGATAAAGTAAATAACACCAGGAATTTTATACTGGTTCGGAACCAATGTGGTATCCTAATCCAGTCCTCTTGGGTTGCAAGAGTGTTATCTTTTAGAGCTCTTTGTAAATTGAATTGAGTACAGCCTTTGTGATTTTCAGCGATCACCACCAACGCTGACAGGGTTGGTTTTCACTCGCTCACCAACAACGACCCTTTGATTTTCACTCGCTCACCAAAGAAACGAACAATGACACAACCTCTAGGACACACTGCCTCTCTAATATTTTTCTGTCTCTCTTCTCTTTTGGGTACACATTAAATCTACTAAAATGAATTACATTGTTTGTTAAGAGTAGAATAAAGAACTTGTACTTGGATAGACAATTGTATATAAGGCTGCGTGCTTTCTTCTTTCCGAACTCTCGTTTTTATAGTCTTCAATAGCTTCTGACTGTTGGGCTTGATTTTGCTGACCCCTTGATTTCGATAATATTCAATCAGAAGATTTTCTCCTTTGAATGAGTGACTTCCTATTAATTCCTTTGCTGAATTTCATTTGCACCTTCAAACTGATTTGAAACCCTTCCACCAATCACTGATTTATTGGAATTTATTCCTTATATCTTGTACCTATTGATTGATGATGTGCTTTGCTAATGGACTCAAATATATTTCCAGTTTGCTGATATTCTAGACTTCATGCCTTAAGCTCATTCGATTTCTTTCCTTGTGAAGTAGACAATATTATTGTGTATCCATAAAATGACATCTTTCCATTTGAAGTGTTGCCAACCATGCACCAGTATATATTGAATTTTTCTTCCTTGAAAGAGCTTGGTGATTCTCTGCCTTGTTCTTGGAGATATAATTTGTTACTATAATATTGTAGCATGAATATTCCATACGTAGAGATCTATCCAACACTTTTGGAAGCATTCTTTCCATAATTCTCCAATGTTCCTTTAGTAGGTCTTGAAAAATAATCTCTTTCCACAGAATAGATTGTACTATACTCATAATATATTTTCTTTCCATAGAAAATATATTCTTCTCCCATTATATTGAAGATATTCCTTTCTTGATCTTGGAAAATAATATCTTTCCATAATATAAATTGTACTACATCCATAATATATTTTCTTTTCATAGAAAATATATTCTTCCTTGTCCTTGTAGTATCTTTTCCATATAGTATCTTCCTTCCACAAAATAATAGATCTTCTCCATGATTTTAGCAACTTTCCTTTCAAGATGTTGAAAAACTTTTCATCCGTAATTTCCATAGATTCTTCTTCTGATATTGTAGTAAGCCATTCAATATTTGAAATTTCACTTTCAAATATTATTCCTTCTAGATTAAATCTCTGAAGAAAATCTTCCTTGATAAATTCTTCACAAGATATTTTCTTTCCCATATTTGTTTGGATCTTTACCGGCATTTTCTTTCCTGTACAAGAATAAGATTACCACAAGTAAATATTCTTTGATTAATAGTTATTTTGGTTTGTTATCATAAAAATTAATACGTGAAATCTTGGAGCTAACACTATCTATATGGCGTGTCATGTGAGGTGTTCACGGGTCATAAGAGTTTGCAATACTTGTTCAAGCAAAAGGACCTCAATTTGAGGCAGAGGAGGTGGTTGGAGCTATTGAAAGACTATGATATCACCATCTTGTATCATCCCAGGAAGGCCAATGTGGTGGTCGATGCGTTGAGTAGGAAGTCAGCTAGTATGGGTAGCCTTGCATATATTCCGGTTGGTGAGAGACCGTTTTGGATGTTCAGTCTTTGGCCAATCAGTTCGTGAGGTTGGATGTTTCTGAGCCCACCCGTGTTCTAGCTTGTACAGTCGCTCGGTCTTCCTTGTATGAGCGTATCAGGAGCGGCATTATGATGACCCCCATTCGCTTGTCCTTAGGGACACAGTGCGGCACGGTGATGCCAAGCAGGTTGCAGTTGGAGATGATGGAGTTTTGAGGATGCAGGGATGTGTTTGTGTGCCTAATATGGATGGGCTTCGTGAGTTGATTGTAGAGGAGACCCGCAGTTCCCGGTATTCCATTCATCCTGGCGCCGCTAAGATGTATCAGGACTTGCGGCAACATTATTGGTGGATGAGGATGAATAAGGATATTGTTGCATATGTAGCTCGGTGTTTAAATTGTCAGCGAGTAAAGTACGAACATCAGAGACCTGGTTTGCTTCAGAAGATTGAGATTCCTGAGTGGAAGTGGGAGCATATCACTATGGATTTCGTTGTTGGATTCCCACGGACTCAGAGGAAGTTCGATGTATTATGGGTTATTGTGGATAGATTGACCAAGTCAACGCATTTCATTCCTATGGCAGTTTTCTATTCTTCGGAGCAGTTGGAAGAGACTTATATCCGCGCGATTGTTCGTCTCCATGGTATGCCCGTGTCTATCATTTCTGACCGAGGTACGTAGTTTACCTCGCATTTTTGGAGGGCAGTACAACGTGAGTTGGGTACGCGGGTTGAGTTGAGCACATCATTTCATCCTCAGGCGGACGGACAGTCCGAGCGTACTATTCAAATCTTGGAGGATATGCTCCGCGCCTGTGTTATTAACTTTGGAGGTTCTTGAGATCAGTTCTTTCTGTTAGCGGAGTTTGCCTAAAATAAAAGCTATCAGTCAAGCATCCAGATGGCTCCCTATGAGGCATTATATGGTAGGCGGTGTCGATCACCGGTTAGGTGGTTTGAGCCGGGGGAGCTCGGTTATTAGGCACATATTTAGTGCAGGATGCCCTGGATAAGGTTAAGATCATTCAGGATAGACTTAGTATGGCTCAGCCCAGGCAAAAGAGTTATGTCGACCACAAAGTTCGCGATGTAGCATTCATGGTCGGAGAGAGAGTGTTGCTTCGGGTGTCGCCCATGAAGGGCATAATGAGATTTGGGAAGAAGGGCAAGTTAAGCCCTAGGTTCATCGGGCCTTTTGAGATTCTTGATCGAGTGGGAGAGGTGGCTTACAGACTTGCGCTGCCACCAGGCTTATTAGCAGTACATCCAGTGTTTCATGTGCCCATGCTTTGGAAGTTCACGGCGATCTCTCCCACGTGTTAGATTTCAGCACTGTCCAGTTGGACAAGGATTTGACTTACAAGGAAGAGCCGGTAGCCATTTTAGATCGGCAGGTTCGTCAGTTGAGGTCGAAGAGTTATCCTTCGGTTCGAGTGCAGTGGAGAGGTCAGCCTGTTGAGGCAGCTACCTAGGAGTTCGAGTCTGATATGCGGAGTAGATATCCCCACCTTTTCACCAGCTCAAGTACATTTCTATGTCCGTTCGAGGACGAATGATTATTTTAGAGATGGAGAATGTGATGACCCAAAAGGTCATCTTATGTTTTAGAAATCGATTCCGTGTTCCGAGGCCTTCAAAACCTCATTTTTATTCTCCTCGATTTGCGTGTGCAGTCCGGGCGTGTTTCCGGAAAGCTTTTATGTAGAAATTTGAGAAAAACTATAATTTTGCCTTTAAAAGTTAATTTAATTAACTTTGGTCAATATTTTTAGTAAACGGTCCCGAACTCGTATTTTGATAGTCCCAGTGGGTCCGCAGAAAAATATGGGACATGGGCGTATGCCCCGAATCAGATTCGGAGGTCCCTAGCCCGAGGAATGAATTTTTGATGAAAATTGTAATACTGGAAATCTAATGATTTAAAGAAATTGATTAATGCTTGATCTCGTTGGTATCGGGCCCGTAATTTAGTTCTGGAGCCCGGTACAGGTTTAATATAATAATTAAGTCATATCTGTGAAATTTTGTGAAAAACAGAGTTTATTTGACGTGATTCGGGCGTCCGGTTATGAAACTAGGAATTTCAAGTGTTCTTGAGAATTTCATGTGATTTGGTACTAAATTTGTAGTTCTAGGTGTTAAATTGGCTATTTGATCGCACGAGCAAGTTCGTATGATGTTTTGAGACTTGCGTGCATGTTTGGTTTAGAGCCCCGAGGGCTCGGGTGAGTTTCGGATAGGGTAAGGGGTGTTTTGGACTTAGGAAAAATTTGTTGGTATAGCCGAACTTGTTGCAGGCTTCTGTTCTTGCAAATGCGAGATCAGGCCATACAGTCTTCGCAATTGCGAAGATTTCTTCGCATTTGCAAAGTAAAACTAGGAAGGGCAGTGATCGCATTTGCGATCATTTTATCGCATTTGCGGAGGTTCATGTTCGCAATTGCGAACATTTCTTTACAATTGCGAAGGCAGCAGAGGTGTGAGGGCTCTCGCATTTGCGATGGTACCTTCGCATTTGCGAACTTCGCAATTGCGACATTTACAGCTGTGTAAAAGGGACTTAGACGGGATTTTTTATTCACTTTCCAAATTTTCAAAACCTACACTTCAATAGGCGATTTTCCAAAGGCTATTTCTTCCCCAAATTATAGGTAAATGATTCTTAAATCATTTCTTTCAATCTTTCACTTCTTATAACAAGATTTCAACCTAGAATCTAGGATTTTCATGGTGAAATTGCGGATTTTTGGGTAGAAACTAGGGATTTCGAAATTTGGGGATTTAGACCTCAAATTGAGGTCCAAAACCGATTGTATATTCGGGCTCCGGGGTGAATGGGTAATCGGGTTTTGGTCTGAATTTCGGGTTTGGACCAAGCGGGCCTGGGTGTTGACTTTTGTTAATTGTTTCTAAAACGGCCTAAATTGAATTCCTTGCAATCATGGGTAGTTCCTAAGGCTTACATTGAATTGTTTTGTTGGTAATTGCTAGATTTTATTGGCCCGAAGGCTAGTGTGAAGGGAAAAGCGGTGATTGAGATTTGAGTTTGGTCGTGGTAGCAAGGTAAGTGTGATGGCTAACCTTAGCTTGAGGGATTAGGTATTGTTGCCTATTTGCTATGTGGTTGGTTGTTGAGTACAACGGATAGGTGAGGTGACGAGTACCTATGTGTTGTTGTCGAGTCAGAACATGCGTGTGAGTCCTATTTTTGTGATTCTTGTGTTCCTTATTCGTATTGTTCATGCTTAAACTAGTTATTCTTCATGTTGGGAAATTCCTATCATGCATCCTGGAATTGGATATTTGTTGAGTATTGACTCAAAGTTTAGGTTGACGTTTTGAAACTAAATGTTGAAATGGGACTTGTTATTAATAATTCTATTGCCCGGTTGTTATTGTTTTGTTGTTTGGATGAGAAAGAGTGTAAAGCACGAAGGGTGATGTCGTGCCATTGCATACTCATTATCATGTGAGGAAGAGTGTAAAGCATGAAGGGTGATGCCGTGCCATTGCATATCCATTATCATGTGAGGAAGAGTGTAAAGCACGAAGCGTGATGCCGTGCCATTGCATATTCATTATCATGTGAGGAAGAGTGTAAAGCACGAAGGGTGATGTCGTGCCATTGCATATTCATTATCATGTGAGGAAGAGTGCAAAGCACGATGGGTGATACTGTGCCATTGCATATTCATTATCATCTTTCCTTTCATTTGTTATGGTGAGGATCAGAGTAAAAGCACGAAGGGTGATGCCGTGCACTTGTTTTGCTGTGTCTCTTTACTGTTCTATTCTCATGATCTCGTACTCCCCTCAGCATGTTTTCCCCTCCCGTTATTATGTGTTTAGCTTTTATTATTTTTTATTATGCCCGTATATTGCTTAACTGCACAGGTTTATGCATGTGTCTTGTCATAGTCTCGTCACTACTTCGCGAGGTTAGGCTCGGCACTTACCAGTACATGGGGTCGGTTGTACTGATACTGCACTCTGCACTTTTTGTGAAGATTTCGCCGAGGCTAGGCTCGGTACTTACCAGTACATGGGGTCGGTTGTACTGATACTGCACTCTGCACTTTCTGTGCAGATTTCGGTACTGGACCGTGTTGACCCGAGCGGAGCTGCTGCCTTCAGTCCAACAGGAGACCCAAGGTAGATTTGCCGGCATTCATAGACCCTGGAGTCCCCTTCCAGTTATCCTAGTTTCCTGTTTTCTTTTACTTCGAGGACAATTGTATTTTCTTTCAGCCAGTATTTGTAGTGACTCTTAGAAGTTCGTGAATTATGACACCAGATTTTGGGTAGTCGTGTATTAGTACTTGGACTATTATGAAATTCTGCACTCCATTCATCTGCTTTGTTTTAAATTGTTGTTATTTACTGAATTGGTTAGTAGTTAGCGTATTAAATCTATCTGTTGGCTTGCCTAGCATTCTGAAAGGTTAGGAGCCATCACGATCCCGAGGGTGGGAAATCCGGGTCGTGATATTTTTCCTTCTGTAGAACAATTTTAGACGTTTTCGCCATTTGGTGAGATTAAAGAAGGATGACGGTGATAGTATTTGGTGTTTTAAAAAGAAGTTAGCAATGAAACTTGAAGATTTGCAGATGAACTTGATGAATGCAAAGGGACTTTGAAGATTAGCACAGGAGAGATTCAAAGTAAAGTTTGAAAAAGTGAAAAAATGGCCTATTTATGGGTTTTACGGCGACGGTTCGAAATTACTAGTGACCGACCGTCAACTAACACACATTAATGACCGGGGGAACTGCACCGACGGGACGTTTTGGTCACCTCTGTCGCTTACGTCACGGTGATGACGTCATGATAAATCGGGGTAAAGGTCGAGGGCTCAATTCATTTCTTGTCATTTTACACTAAAAAACAAGGGGACTGTCTATATACGGTTAAACCGGGCCCACCCGATTTTACTAATTAACCATGACTAAGGGGATGGATCGAGGATCAGCCCCATGGCTTGACCGACCGAGATACGAGGATAAGGTACCGAGTTCAGGGTTTGAAGTACCTGTCGAGATCGAGACCGATAATGATCGAGATCGAACGGGATAAACATCGAACAAAACCGAAGATAGCATAATAACTGAAAGGCGAGATATCCGTTACTGGTTGAGATAATGGCGAAAATCTCGGAACAGATCAAACAAGGGCAGTTGTTTAGCTAATCATGAGATTTCCTTCTGTAATTAGAATTATACCATAAATCGGATTCCTCTACTATATAAAGAGGTTCTTAACCTTTTGTAATAATCTGACATTGATGGATATCAAAACAATACAATACTCTTTTTCTCTCATACTCTCTTGTTCATCAGTTTATTTCGTAACTTTACTCTCAATCACTCAGTTCGAGGGCGACCTAGCTCGAAGGCTGAATTGCATTTCAATACTGGTTTGCTTTATTTTGTTGTTTATTCCTACTATTAATTATCATATTTATCAATTGATGCTGGGTGAAATTACATATCCTTAAAATCATTTATAAGTTTAATTGTTATCCGATTTTAAGGATAAACATAGATCGATGGTAAAAGATAAAGAGCACATTAAAAAGATAGAAGGCCGAGAACATGGATAGCCAGTAAAATTGGGAAGCTTGTCCACTAAGATTGCATTTGTTACTATTGGGCATTCTAATCGATATTTGACGGTTCAGAGAAAGCAAAAGGAAAGGGATATAAGGAGACGAAAGAAAAAGAAGAATAGATGAGCTAAGATGAAATTTATTCTTTCTCTTTGCTCTCTTCCTCTTTCAATTGAGATATCAGACAAGGAGAACGATAATTTTTGTACTTCTCTTTTTTGGCTTCAAGTAGTCATGTCAAAGAAAATAACCAAAAAAAAAAGTTTATTTTGTTTTAATGACAATTAGATTAAGTATTAGTTTGTTTTGTCAATCGAATCAAAACAACTACTGAACGTGTCTAAGGTGATTTTTTTCCCAATAAGTGTTAAATATTTCAATCAAACACAATTACACCATCTTTCAACTTTACAAAAGACCGGAATTTTTTTTTCTGAAATACCTTTTCACTTATCAAAAATTACTTCTGTTATTCTCAAAAGTACTTTTTTCTTCTAAAAACTTGATCAAACACCTTAATTTTTGAAAAAAAACACTTTTAGTCCAAAAAAAAATTTGACCAAACAAGCTATAAGTTATGTTTTGAACTTGCCACGTCTTCCGTGAAATGACACAACTACCCTCTCAACACATTAAGCTTCCATGTAAACTAGGGGTGGGCATAATACCGACCGAACCGAAAAAATTGGCCGAACCGTGAATTTCGGTTTAATCGGTTTTTCAGTTGGTGCACGGTTTTAAAATTATTAATTTTTTATTTTTTGGTGCGGTTTACGGTTTTTGTATTTCGATTTTCGGTTAAACCGAAAAACCGAAATTCACATGCAAAACTTATAAGTTATAACCCATCTTATGATCTAGGCTTAAACCCAAATGCCAATATATAGTCCAAGACTCCAAGTCCACCCCACCCAATTTATCCCCACAGTCACCCAAGTTATTGATTTTGGTTGAGAGGTAAATCTGGTGGGCGAATGGAAGAGTTGCTGGTGATGGAAGGAGAACACCATTTTTAGGAGGGGAGGGAAAAAGGGCTATTTCTCGCCAATTTTTTGGAGTTGGAAACTTTGGAGGGAGTTGATTTTCAAGACTTGTGTTGCTGATAATAAACGAACAGCTGTGAGAAACTCTTGGCCACAATGGCTTTGGAATTGTTTTCCATTTACCCCTTGTTGGTCGTTGGACGTGAAGTTCTCAATCTGAAGTGGAATTGTTTTCCATTTAGGCAGTAAGAAATTAGAATGAATTCTTTTCTTAAGCAGTACTCCAATTAGTTTGTTGATAAGCTGATCTTGACAGATTCTATTGTCTTCTTCTTCTAGCAAAACATTCTGGCCTTAAATGATTGGACACTAAAACTACCGTAGGATCTACATCAAACTTTTCCACGTTGTTATTCCCTCCTCCTTTATTAGATACGAATTTTAAAATTTTCTTGAACCGTTTAAAACCGAATAAATAAACCGGAAATAACCGAACCGAACTTTGAAAAAACCGCACCGAACCGTAAATAGTTTGGTTTGATTTGGTTATTAATATTACAAAACCGAAAACCAATAAATCGAACCGTACTTTCAAAATAACCGACCGAACCGACCAACGCCCACCCCTTATGTAAACTACTTCAAGACTAAGCAAAAGCCAGTCAATCAAATTCCAAGCTACTGAAAGCAAAAAGTTTCTTTCAGTACACTACACTGCCCCACCATGGATTAAGAAACAGCGGAATCATTTAAAGAACATACTTTTTTTTTTTTTAATAAATGATTGGCTAATTGGAGCAATATGGGTATACTAAAGTGTATATAAAACATCTTAAATAGATAAATTTGGATAAACTTTTATTTTTTCGCTTCTAACTTTGGCCTTCTAAAAAACTTTAGAGACAGACGCTAGATATTTTAATCCGGGATTAGCTATCCGGACATGTTATTCAACTAAGAATGTGGTACAAAATTAATATCGAGATTGTGATATAACTACTTCTGATTGCTTATACCGGAAACAAAAATCCAACCAAACACATGATTAATCCCACATTATAACCTGGAATTCTTTTTCTTTATTGCATGAACAAAGGACTAAGCGTCCAATGTACACTAGTTGCGGAGTCAGGACCATGCAAAAGTCCAGTCTCTCAAATTCCAAGCTACTAAATAAAAGCAAAAAGTTTCAGTCAGTTCACTACTACACTACCCCACCATGGAAAATATAGTCGTGTTTACACCTAGTTCCATTATTCATCACATAGCTATAGCCTATACATGCATCTCTATATATAATACACATGAGATTATCATTAGACCACCTCAACAATTATATTCTCATTGTGACTGTGTGTGAAGAAATTTGTGAAGCTCGATAGATAAACTGCATTAATGGAGATGATGATAGACGGAGAAGGGGAGGCAATTGTGTTCTTTGATTTGGAGACAACATTTCAGGATCGGGTTCTGTTAGAATTCGGAGCCATATTTGTATGCCCAAGGAGGTTGATCGAGCTTGACAGTTATTCAACCCTGATCCGACCCGCTGACCCATCATTCTTGGATACCTTCTCGGGTCATCATGGCATCACCAGCGCAGACTTAGCTTCTGCCCCTCTCTTCTCTCAAGTTGCTGACGACATCTACCAAATCCTCAATGGTTAGCACCCAAAAAACTCATCATTTTCTTTTTTCAACTTTTACATTCTACTCTCTCCCTCTCCCTATGTTTCAATTTATGTGAACCTATTTGACTGTGCACGGAGTTTAAGAAAAAATGAAGATTTTTGAATTTGTGATCCTAAACAAGTCATAAAGGGGCCCAGAGTATTTGTGTGGTTATAAAAGCTTCTCATTAATGGTAAAATTGTAAGTTTAAGCTAAATTGTTACTAAATTTAAAAAGGGGTCATTCTTTTTGAAACGGTCCAAAAAGGAAATAGGTTCACATAAAATGAAAGAGAAAGTAGTAATTATGGATTAGTTATGGCCACCGAACTTTACTTATTATATTGGTAAAGTTAGAGAACTAAAGTAACCGAACTTCATTTATTATAATAGTGATGTGATATAAGTATTTTTTATCTCTTTAAAGTAATTGAACTATGTTTGAATTGATCAAAAAATATGAATGACTCAGAAATAGGGACGGCCCTTCCGTAAAATAAGTAAAACAATCGTTACATAATTTATACATTTATTATACACAATTATATATATAATACATAAATTATGCATATATTATATCTCCAACGGTTGTTTTTAGTTTAAGTTGTTGAGTAAACGGTTATTTGGGTTAATTCTTCTACTTTTATACATAATAGACAAGGCTATTTTTTCAATTCAAAATAGATTTGAACAGTTCGAAGCATATAAAAATATTTTTGATTTTCTATTTGACAATAAAAACTACGATCACTAGATGTTGGAAATTTGAAAAAATATTGCCTTAATCTTGAATGTTCCTTAAAGCATAATAATCAATTCAATATTGATGGGTTAGATTTATTTTTTGAATAAAAGTATTAAGGAAAATAGTACAATTAGAAGATAGCAGTTTAATTGATACACTTAATCAAATAAAAAGATTTAATTCTTTTTCAAATGCATATATTGCTTATGCAATAATGTTCATAACTCATGTTACAGTTGCTTCAGCGGAAAGAAGTTTTCAAAATTACAATTGATAAAATCTTACCTAAGAACAACAATATCATAATAAAGGTTAAATGGATCAGCTATATTATCAATTGAGAAATACTTATTAGGAGTTATTGATTATAAAAAAATTATTAATAACTTTGTATCTAAGAAAAGCTAAGAAAATAGACTTCAAATAAATAATAAAAAAATAAAAAGTTAAAACCCCTCATAAAATTTGGCTTTAACCCACAAAATTCGTTGGGGCGCCCCTGACTCGAAATGTCAAATTTTCGGGGACGCATTACTCTCCACGGTAAGTAATCTGAAAATGATGGTCAATTAATGGAATGTTTGTAGTTTTCTCGGGAATATATATATATATATATATATATATATATATATATACACACACACACACACGAACGTTTTTTCGGACGCTAGCGGCACCAAATAGCCCGTGCGGCGCCTGTAGTCACCCCACACTACAGGCCATCCTTTTCTTTTTCCCAGGTTTTCTAGCACGATCCTGTATATATATATACACGAACATTTTTTCGGATGCTAGCGGCACCAAATAGCCCGTGCGGCGCCTGTAGTCACCCCTCACTACAGGCCATCCTTTTCTTTTTCCCAGATTTTCTAGCACGATCCTGTGTTTGTGGTGGAGCTTGCCTAGGAGGCTTACTTCAACTCTGCCGCCTGTCTGATGTCTAGGCTCATAGCCTTGACTAGCTGTGGCACTTCTCATCTGCTGGATCTCATCCATGCGCACACNGACTCGAAATGTCAAATTTTCGGGGACGCATTACTCTCCACGGTAAGTAATCTGAAAATGATGGTCAATTAATGGAATGTTTGTAGTTTTCTCGGGAATATATATATATATATATATATATATATATATACACACACACACACACTGGAGAGAGGTTAAAAACTTTGTGCGATTAAAGAAATTTTGTGTGATTAAAGCCGTTATGTTGTAAACATCCTACCCAATACTCTTGCTCTCTTGATCTGTAGACTCGTATTGTTACTATTTTATTATGAAGTGATATTACCCCTTATATAAACTCTTTTTTTTTTTAAATTGTTCGCTATGTTCATTTATTCTTCCAAACCTTTTAAAGTTTAGATCCTTTTCTTAACAGTTCTTTCTTTAACCTTACCCTGGCCACGATTAAACATATCTACCCATTTTAACACCTTTCTGGCAATTGTTGGGCTTAACTTGACCGGTCTCTTCTAGGAATTTATAGGTTAGTCCATCAGAGTTGTTAAGAAGTTAGAAAGATAACTGTCACGACTCAAAATTCATTAAAGGTCGTGATGGCGCGGATACCGCTGTCAGGCAAGCCAACACTAATTAATTAATTTGGTTCTCATTTCAGTATTTTTGAAATCATAATTTCTTCAATTATTAAATAGTAAACGTTTGAATTTACAGAGTAAATAATAATATTTTAACAATTCCAATACTGAACAACCTATAATCACCCCAAACTCGGTGTCACAAGTGCATGAGTATCAACTAGGAAGATAAAATAAAGTACAGTATCTGTCCGGAGTACAAATCAGACAGGAAAAAATACATAAGTAACTCTGAAGGAGACTCAGCTGGCTGCGGATCGTAATATGGAATTGGCCGCTCACCTAAGTCCCCGCAAGTAACCGCGCCTCTGCTCTCACATAGCCACTAGACACATAGGTACCTGTACAAAATGTACAGCAAGTGTAGTATGAGTACGTAAATCAACACGTACCCAGTAAGTATCCAGTCTAACCTCGAAGAAGTAGTGACGAGGGGCGACTCCGACACTTACTATGGTCTATAAATAAAATACTGATGATATAATTAAGCATGGATAACATTGAACAGCTGTAATCTCAATATCATGAAGTAAGTAACCAATTCTTTTATCAACAAGAAATTTTCAAATTTATTTGTCATCATTTATCATTTTGTATCTCAGGCCAACGAAGCAATATTAATTATTATAAAGTCTAAAGCAAACAATTCAATCCTGCGCAAATCATGTCGAGATCATACGGCCCAATCCAACATAAATATTTAAACTGTGCACTGTCGAGGGTCGAACGCCACAAACCATAGATGCATCTATTAAACTACCGAGGCGAACGATCGGCTCCCATGAGAGTAGTGGAAATTTAGCCCGCTCGCGGAATATAATTGCGACACGGTTACACATAGATTTCTTAAGTTATTATTATATTCCTCAATTCTTTTTCGTAAATACGGAGTTCAAATGAAAACTTTTAAAATCTCAAATTCCTCAATTTCAACTCTGTTCTAGACAATTATTAAGCAACCTCGATCTCACTTCTTCTCAAGGCAAACAATAACAAATAACAATATCAACAAGGCATGATGTAACCTGAAACTACCCGGAGATAGGCATAGCTAGTAGCTACGTACGGACTCTCGTCATCTCGTGCGTACGTAGCCCCCATAAATAGAAGCACATATTACTGTAGTTCACCTATGGGGTTAATTCCCTCTTACAATGTTAGAAAGGAGACTTACCTCGCTTGGAAGTACCGTAGCCGGCTCCCGAGCCTTTCAAACAACTCAAATCGATGCCAAACGCTCCAAAACCAGTCAATAAATGAGCAATTCCATAAATATATACTCTAATACTCATTATAATCCAATTTACATTAATTTTCAACTCCGTTCGCAAGGTCAATAAAAATCACCCTCGGGCCCACATGCCCGGATTCCAAAATTTTTTAAAAATAAACTTTACCCATAACACCACAAACTCAAATATATAATTTATTCAAATTTCATGTCCAATTTCGTGGTCAAAATCTGAAAATATAAATTTCTAGGTTTTTCTTCAAAATCCCAAATTTCGACAAATTTTAATGTCTAAATCCATATATAAACCTTGTATTTAACTCACAAATAGTAGAAATCACTTACCTCTTGATGATGATGGAACCCCCTCTCAAAATACTCTCAAAAATCGCCTAAGTCCAAGTGGGAAATAAGGGAAATGAGCTAAGTCTCGGAATAAAAGCCCTTGGCTCCAGTCGTAGATGTCGCATTTGCGACAGTGGATTCGCAAATGCGACCTTCATAAATGCGACCCCTGACAGACATGGCCTTCATCGCATATGCGATACAGAGTTCGCAAATGCGAACTCTTCAGGCTTCGCAAAAACGATCATTGCTTCGCAAATGCGATCCTTTCTCTCAGCAGCCCAGGTTCGCAAATGCGAACACTACCTCGCAAATGCAATAGTCGCATTTGCGACCAAAACATCGCAAATGCGATCATACCAGAACTAGCAATCCATCTTCTTAACAAAACACTCCGAAGTTACTCCGAAACTCACCCGAGCTCCCGGGGCTCCAAACTAAACACCAACCCAAGTCTCAAAATAAAACACGAACTTGCTCAAGGCCTTAAATCACATCAAACAACGTTGAATTCATCAATCGCAGTCCACTCTGGTCAAACTTCTCAAAAGCCTTCAAGTTTCTAACTTTTGCCAAATGACCCCAAAATGACCTACGGACCTCTGAATTCACTTTCGGACGCGCTTCCAATACAAGAATCAAGATAAGGAGCTATTCCCAGACTTGGAATCCAAAACGGACATTGATAACATTGAAATGCACTTCAACCCAAATTTATGAAATTCTTCCAAAATGCCAACTTCCACAATAGGCGCCAAAATGCTCTTGGGTCATCCAAAACCCAATCCGGACATACGCCCAAGTCAAAAATCATCATACAAACCTGTTGGAACCTTAAAATCCCTATTCCTAGGTCGTTTACTCAAAGTCTCCAACCTTAGCCTATTCTTCCAACTTAAAGCTTTCAAAATGAGAATTTTCTTTCCAAATCAACTGTGAACTTCCAAAATTCCAATTCCGACACGCGTACAAGTCATAATACCTTAAGTGAAGCTACTCATAGCCTCAAACTGTCAAACGACGCGCTAGAGCTCAAAACGACCGGCCGGATCGTTACAATAACCATATACTTAGAGTGAATTTTAGTTATTTACAAACTAGCAACTTAGGAATTAAATACATGAGAATAAAAGTATAAAGCTATGAGTAAAACAAGGTAATAAATAGAAACATAATTTTTAGATAAAAACAGTAACTTACATGTTTACAGGAGAAAGATTTCCCTTTCGGTAACTCCGAAAGTGTTTACTGGAATTTGAAACTAAAAACTTGCATACTAAAGCATAAAGCTTTATTTATTTTATAGGTTTGAGATAGAAACTACTAAAGCACACATAGGAAAATATTTTACAAATGTTTTTATAATACAAGGTTTGAAAAATGGAGAATGTTTTTTTTGGTTTAGGTGATGAAAGGGAAGGGAATATGTTTTTGTTATTGTTGTTGTATCTTCTATTTTCATAGAACTCTTAATTTAAAGACGTCTGTGGACTTCACTTTGCTTGAAGAATCTTTCTTCTCCTTTGTTCACGTGAAGTTTTCAAGATATGTCTTACATTACTGTCCTTGAATTACTGTAGGTCTTGCATTATTGTCCTTGAATTACTGTACACGATGCCTTTGTCTTTTCAGAAAGTCTCTTTGTTGCATTATCGTACTTTTGATTCCCCACTACTTTTGTCCTTTTCTTCGTCTTTTTCTTTCTGGCTATTATGACAAGGGTCTGCTATCTGCTTCTACATGTCAAGATTGTGTAGAGCTATTGAGTCGAAACTCATTTCTGAATCATCGTTTGGGTCTTGAGCATCTTGATAATTTAGGTTAACATATTCTCCTGAACTTTGTCTTGGAGATATCTCTGGACTGGGATTTTTTATCATATATTTTGTCTTGTTTCTCCTTTTCTTGGAAGAATTTTTCTAATGTTTGTTTGACTATATTTTTGATTTTTTTTTCATTCTTTCCTTTTTATAGGTTATGTTTTTATTTCTCAATACTTCTCCTTGTACTAATGTTCAAGGTAGTCTTGTTCTTTGGCTTGATGATCCTTCATCTTAACTTTTTGGCAAAGTGGCAGTCATAAACGGATTTGATAAGTCTTTACCGGCTATCGTTTGAACCAGACTAGCTGTATCTCTATCCGATATAGTGAATTCTGTTGCATTCATTGGGGAATTCGCGCACTTCTCATCCATTTTACTTTGAGATGGAGAACTCAATTGTTGTGGATTTTCTATCTCCTGGATTTGTTGGGAGACAAATTGAGTTTGGGATTGCACTAACTCAAACTTTACTACTTAGAGTCTGTGCTCTAATACCTTTATCTGCTCCATAAGTCTTACTTTTTCATGTACCAAGGTCTCCTTCTTTTGATTCAGTCTCTTAAAGGCTTCTATCATTGATGAGCAATGATCACAGAAAAAAAAAATTATCAGTATCTTTTTTGGATATTATATTGAGGGATTTTTTTGGATTTTGTCTAAGTGCTGGAGAAATATAATAATTTGGTCCTAGTATACCTCATTCATAGTCTAATACTTCAGTAAAATTATTGAAACCTTTAAAAAGAGTTTTTTCTAAATCTTTTATAGAGTCTAATACTTCCAGCCATGTTTGAAAAACACCATTTGTCTTGCCGTGTATTACTACATAATATTTAAATCTTCTCTCTTGGTTTTTGTCTTCGAAATATTGGCCTAGAGCATTAAGAGCTGCTATAACATATTTAGTGCCTTTTTTATTGTATGCTATCGATAAGTTATTTATCAAGCATCTTTGTGGTCTATCTATTATGCATTATGCTAGAACTCTAAATGACATATTTGATGGCAGGAATAATATTAGATTATGTTTTCCAAATCATATTCTGTCCATATTAGTCTGTTCTACTGAGGCTTGTTGCTTAAATTGAAAATTACCTAACATTGTCTGAAAATATTTGTCTGAGGGTGAGGCTTGGACGCTTTTTCCCTTATCTTCAATCTATAACCTACCGATAAGGGAAAAGGCGTCCAAGCATCACCCGCAGACACAAATATTTCCAGACAATATTAGGTAATCTTCAATTTAAGCCACAAGACTCAGTAGAACATACTAATATGGACAGAATATGATTTAGAAAACATAATCTAATATTTTTCCCGCCATCTAATATGTCTTTTAGAGTTCTAGCAGAATGCATAATAGATAGACCACAGAGATGCTTGATAGATAACTTATGAATAGCATACAATAAAAAAGCTATAAATATTTTATAGCAGCTCTTAATGCTCTAGGCCAATATTTCACAAACAAAAACCAAGAGAAAAAATTTAAATATAATGTAGTAATACACGGCAAGACAAATGGTGTTTTCTAAACATGGCTGGAAGTATTAGACTCTATAAAAGATTTAGAAAAACCTCTTTTAAAGGTTTCAATGATTTTACTGAAGCATTAGACTATGCAAGAGGTATATTAGGACCAAATTATTATATTTCTCCAGCACTTAGACAAAACCCAAAAAATATCCCTCAATATAATATCCAAAAAAGATACTGATAAATTTTTTTTATGTGATCATTGCTCATCAATGATAGAAGCCTTCAAGACACCGAATCAAAAGAACGAGACCTTGGTACAAGAAAAAGTAAGACTTATGGAGCAGATAAAGGTATTAGAACATAGACTCCAAGTAGTAAAGTTTGAGTTAGTGCAATCCTAAACTCAATTTGTTTCCTAACAAATCCAGGAGATAGAAAATCCACAACAATTGAGTTCTCCATCTCAAAGTAAAATGGATGAGAAGGGCGCGCATTCCCCAATGAATACAACATAATTCACTATATCGAATAGAGATACAGCTGGTCCGGTTCAAACGATAGCCGGTAAAGACTTATCGAATTTATTTATGACTTTCACTTTGCCAAAAAGTGAAGAGAAGGATCATGAAGCCAAAAAAGAAGACTACCTTGAACATTAGTACAAGGAAAAGTATTGAGAAATAAAAACATAACCTATAAAAAGGAAAAAAAATGAAAAAATCAAAAATATAGTCAAACAAACATTAGAAAAATTCTTCCAAGAAAAGGAGAAACAAGACAAATATATGATAAAAAATCCCAGTCCAAAGATATCTCCAAGACAAAGTTTAGGAGAAGATATTAACCTAAATTATCAAGATGCTCAAGACCCAAACGATGATTCAGAAATGAGTTTCGACTCAATAGCTGTACACAATCTTAACATGTAGAAGTAGATAGCAGACCCTAGTCACAATAGCCAGAAAGAAAAAGACGAAGAAAAGGACGAAAAGTAGTGGGGAATCAAAGTACAATAATGCAACAAAGAGACTTTCTGAAAAAGGCAAAGGCATCTGGTACAGTAATTCAAGGACAATAATGCAAGACCTACAAGGACAATAATGCAAGACCTACAGTAATTCAAGGACAGTAATGCAAGACATATCCTGAAAACTTCACGTGAACAAAGGAAAAGAAAGATTCTTCAAGCAAAGTGAAGTCCGGAAAAAAAGTCCACAAACGTCTATAAATTAAGAGTTCCACGAAGACAGAAGACACAACAACAAGAACAAAAATATATTCCCTACCCTTTCATCACCTAAACCAAAAAAAAAAATATTTTCCATTTTCCAAACCTTGTATTATAAAACCCTTTGTAAACTATTTCCCTGTGTACTTTAGTAGTTTCTATCTCAAACCTATAAAATAAATAGAGCTTTATGCTTTAGTGTGCAAGTTTTTAATTTCCAATTCTAGTAAACTCTTTCGAGGTTACCGAAAGGAAAGTCTCTCTCCTGTAAACATGAAAGTTACTATTTTTATCTAAAATTATGTTTCTGTTTATTATCCCGTTTTACTTATAGCTTTATACTTTTATTCTCATGTATTTAATTCCTCAGTTGCTAGTTTGTAAATAACTAAAAAATCACTCTAAGTATATGGTTATCTTTCCAACTTCTTAACAACTCTGATGGATTAACCTATAAATTTCTAGGAGAGACCAGTTAAGTTAAGCCCAATTATTGCCAGAAAGGTGTTAAAATGGGTAGATATGTTAACCGTGACCAGGGTGAGGTTAAAGAAAGAAGTGTTAAGAAAAGGATCTACATCTTTAAAAGGTTGGAAGAAGAGATGAAAAGAGTGAAGAAGAAAAAAGTATATATAAGGGGTAATATCAATTCATAATAAAATCGTAACAATACGAGTCTACAGATCAAGAGGGAGAGTACCGAGTAGGATTTTTATAACATAAAGGCTGTAATCACACAAAGTTTTTAACCCCACTCCAGTTTTTTTTTTATTTTTTTATATATATATATATATATATATATATATGTTATTTCTATCATCACATGAAAGCATGGAAACCATGTTTGGCAAACTTTATATGCTTATTTAATAGTTTTTCTATTATTTATTTAAATTTTTTGGGGTGATAGTATATCTATTATAGTGAAAGAAAATGAAAATGTATGCTAAAAAAGACCACCTGTTAGTATTTTAGTTGTGTTGAATTCCATTTTGTGTGATGCTTGTGTCTCTATTGACACAGGGCGAATATGGGCTGGACACAATATTAAGGAATTTGATTGTCCTCTTATTAAGGAGGCGTTTACTGAAATTGGTTGGCGAGCACCAAGATGTAGGCAATTGATTGATTCGCTTCCATTGTTAACAGAATGGTTTGGAAGGAGAGCTGGTAATATGAAGGTATCCTTAACTTTGGTGAATGTTGTCTACAGAATTTGCACCTCCATTTGACACCAAAGTATTTAGTCTTTATTTCTTTTTCCTTTCCAGATGTTTTTCCCTAGATGATGACTCTGAATCGAAGGCATAAATTTATGCAGTTAAAGAATTTGAAACTCCCTCTGGAAAGTATATACAGTTTAAAATCCTGACTATAGTTGCAAGACCTTTGCACCCAATTGTGTAGCGTAGCGGTTAGTTAGTGTTATATATAGCGGATATGTGAAGTTACGGATGAGGAAAGCAAAATAACCACGGGCTATACAGATTTGTTTTATCTTCTTTGATTAACTAGGTTAGCTATACTTGAGAAAGATATTGTATATTAGGTCAATGCAACTTCATGGATGATTTGTCTACAAACTGTCAAGGCTGGTTCAGGTGAATCACCAAGTCGGTGCACAGATCTATCTTCCATGCACCAAGACTGTGATCAATGAGTTTTATTTACATAAACAGTAAAAGTCACATAGTTATTTATCTATATTGTCGTAGTATTCATATTAGTCTTCCTCTTATCCAGAAATTCTGATAGTACTAATTTGAGTGATAATGTTTCTGGCAGTTGTCTAGTCTCTCAGCTTATTTTCGGTTTGAAGAGCAACCACATAGGTAAGTATGGATATTATTTGTATTACGATCATAAGTTGATTCTTAGATTAGAGCTTTTCTTTTAGCGGAGGGATCAATTAGCTGACTTCTTAATCTTTTGCAGTGAAACGATTGATTCTCCATTTATTGCATATGAAAAGCAGTTCTTCTTGTACTTTCTAATTTTAACTCCTCTCTGTTGTGATACCTCCATAAAAATTCTCTGATACTTTCAGGAGTTTGCCTGATGTCCGGATGAATCTTGAAGTTCTCAAGCATTGTGGAGCTGTTTTATTCTTGGTAAGTATAAATACTGTTTTGCTCTATTTCAGTTCTATGATTGTCTTCTTTTTTTCCGCAGACAGCTCTCTCACTCATATGACATTGAAATTTTTTTACAATTGAATATTCTATCCCTATTTGATATGCTTTTTTATTTTTATATCATTTCAGTTTCTTAAGATTCTGAGTTTTATTTTTTAAAATAACCTCTTGCAACTTCTTGTTGGTTCATATTGATTCACTAATTCTTTGAACAAGTGGGCGGCCTTGCTTAAATATCTTGATAGAGAAATTTAACAATTCGTAGATTTAGATATCTATTCTTTGAAAAGCTCATTCAAACAATGGGATCTGAATCGTGATCCCCATTATCTGAATGAATTATATACCTCTCTTATCCATCTAGGTAACAGAGAGATGACTACATCTAGTTCACCTTCAAATGGTCATCTGTAAATATAAATATATATAGTAATTTTTATAATAGTGTTCTTGTCCCAGTTTCTGACTGAGGGGTTGATTGGTTCTGGTTAAAGATGAAGTCTGAGATGAGATTAAATCGTAGACGCAAAAATATCGTGTGTGTAAATGTATCACGAGGTTGTTATTTATACTCCAAAGTGCTCGACACACGAATTCAGTAATTAGTAAGGTTGCATTCAGCAAAATGGAAACAAAATAATCAGTCTATACTTAAGCATATCAAATAATCAGGCTCCGAATACATAATATAAAGTCATATCTGTATATACGTACATACTGTGGGTAGTGAGGTCAGTGGGTGGTGCTGGTGCGGGAGAGGGGAGAACTGAAGCAGGGGTAACTGAATCTATCATCCTATGGAATACTTTTACCCCGCACCCTCCACATAAGATTAAGGACTGGGGTATTCCCTGCCCGATTCACTCCATGACAAATTATGCATGGCCCATATAACTACAACACATTATCTGATCTTCAATATGGAACTGAATGATCATTTATTTTATGTGTAAACTGTCAACAAATAGTATTTCCACAGGGTGTAGTCTAGTGCTGTGTGGCATATCTTAATTTAATATATTGGAGCTGACTTCCGTTGAATTTTATACTGTTAACTAGAAGCTTTATAGGATCATATGTGTTGTCGCATATTTACTCAACTGCTTAAGTCGAGAACCATTAAGAAGGACGTAACCTATTTTAGTTGATAAGTTCCTTTCATAGGAAGAAAGTCATAATTTGGAAAAATGAACTTGGACACCTGAATTGTTGGTTGAATCAGCCATATATAAAGGTTGACGCTAGTGTTACTACATGAATGTTACTTTAGTCTGGGCAGCTATATATTTTTGTTTATGTGCAGGAGTCTATTTTTCCTCAAGTACTTCAAAGTTCATGGATTTCTCCTGAAGAAGTTTCTTCTACTTTTGCAATCCCTTATGATGGAAACCCAAGAATAATACATATTATGCACAATGACATTGATTTGAAGCTGCATTGTAGTCGCCTCAAGGTGCAGCTTGGAATTAGAAAGACTGATGATGCTAATCGTCGACTCACTTTTGTGGTGGGTGCCTCTTCGCGTTTACGTGAAGTTCTGGATAAGTGTGATATTCTTGTTGAGCAGTGGTACAAGGATCGCGGTGGTGACTCAGAATGGTTGCCTGTGGTTAACAGAAAATATCAGAGCGTTCGATTGCGGTAAGTTACTGAACATTTCTTCATCAGGAAAGATAACCTCAATTCAGATATCCGAGTAAGTCAATTCTTTCTTCTTTGTTTTCTACCGATGATTTAGTGTTATGATCTCCACTAAGAGACGATTACATACTGCTGATTTGGTAGATGAACTTGAATTGCTTTGACATATTCATATGGGTAAAGGAAAATCACGTATATGATCTCTCTGCTTTACTAACAAATGTAGTTCTTTGACATATGAAGTTCCTTTCATCTCTATTCTCAATACAAGGCCCAAAGGGTCTCTGTCGATTGCATAATTTTTTCCACAGCCCCATCTTTCTGTTCTTTGAGCACATATCTGGAACATTATAGGCTTTTACCATGTTTTTATGTTTCATTTGATCATATTTCACTTTTTGATTGTTTATTTTGCAGCTTGAAATCTGGAGTGGATGGTAACACTGTTCACTGGAGGACGCAGATAGAGAGATATCACTATGAATCTTCCACCTTCCAAAGAGTTGAGTCTAGTAATTTTGACTCCGCGGAACTAGCGAGCTTGTTCAATCCTGGGACCTATGTGGATGCATTTTTCTCTTTGGAAACCTTTGATTATATGGAGAAAGTAGGTATCGGCTTAGTGGCCGATAAGTTGATTATACTTCACCAGTGATTTGGTCACTCTAGCTTATGTTATGTTATGCATTACCCACCTTGAGTATTCATTGGTCGGTATGTTACTACTTCTAACGTATTATTTTGGCTTATCTATTGTAAAATTGATATGATGCCCTGTAGAAAGTGAACCTTACTATTTTTCTGAGTGTACCAAGTATTAACACTTCAGTCCCTTCAAGATTACGCTGATCAAGTGGATACCAAGGGATTGGATGAGTTTGGTTTATCTGCTTTTTAAAATCGACTTTGCCCTTGTTATATTTTATGTTGTTATGAAATATTGTACTAAATGAATGATTATTCCTTGTTGAAACCTTCTGTTTTCTGCCTTTTTTGTTTGTCCAACTCTTTTCTATATTGTCTTTTGCTGAAAAGAGTTCAAAGATCATTGTCGAAGTAGTAGTATGTTGCCATGTTGCTGTAGCGCTTTGTCAATGTATCAGCCTTCTGTTCTATTTTACTTTTGCCTTTACTTTGTCCATCTTAAAATGGTGTTTTGTGCTTATTTCACGTTTTTTCGTTTGTAAGCACTTTGTTGTTTTAAAGTCCACCTAGACACGAGAGAGGGTGAACCGTGTCTTGCTCAATTTTCGCGAAATCGAAGGACTATGAACTCTAGTATCTTAGCCCTTACAATCAACCCAATTGTAGCTGCCTCTCGTAGCTCTCATAGACTATAAGCTCTAGCCTAGTACTTCAAAACAAGTTCTAATAATTGTTTACCTACAAATACACTTCTCAAAAACAGAATAAGTTACAATTAAAGAATAATGAATCAAGACCTAAACAACTAGAAACTTCTTCTTTCTTCAGGTTCTTCAGTTGTGCAACTTGAATCTTTGAAAGTACCTTCTTACCGTGATTGCTATTTGCCGTGAGTAATTTTGTAGTAACTCTATGAAATAGCTATCACAACCAAAAATCACAATCAATCAGGGTCGTGATGGCGCCTAACACTACTCGCTAGGGAAGCCAACACAACAGAGAATACGAAAAGAAAAGCAATAAATATCGGACAACTGATCAATAACATATCGTAAAATAGCTCGGTGATAACATAATAAAGTTCTAAAACCAAAAACTAACATAAACCACCCCAAGATTTGGTGTCACAATTATATGAGCTTCTAGATCGAACTAAATACAAGGTTCTGAAAGAAATGCAACATTGTTCGAATAAAGTGGAAACTACACAATAGAGGTAAGATAATGACTCAAGGCATGCGGACGGGATGCAGCTCTACCTCGAATCACCAATGCAGTATCTACTAAGCACCTCTCAGGGTTCCGCTGGCATAGATGGAAGAATCTACACAAGAAGTGTAGAAGTGTAGGATGAGTACAACCGACCCAATATACTCCGTAATTGTCACCTCGACGAGGTAGTGATGAGGCTAAGACAAGACACCTACAATAAAACCACACACACACACACACACACACAAACACACACACACACACACACAAACACACACACACACACACATATATATATATATATATATATATATATATATATATATATATATATATATATATATATATATGGAGTTCTGAGATAGATTTATCATACGAAAAGAGAAAAAATGGAGTCTTTGTCTAAAGAAATACGTTGAGAAAGGGCAGATGTATAGAACCTTTCAATGCTGAACTGTTCCAACTGGTGGAACTGCCGGAGTTTGATGCGGTGAACTATCTGCTATGGAGTGTGAGTAGCGGGAGTCTAGGCTCCTCCCCCAACCTAAAAGACAGCTGGTGCCATAGGGAACACACCGGACTGAGCCACACCCTCTATAAGGCGTGCAAAGCGGACTAAAGCGTCCTGAAGCACTGTGGTAGCAATGAAACCCTCTAGGACCCGAGCTGGTCTTATTGGCACCGTTGGAACAGGGATCTCATTATCCTGCTGATGCTGCGCGTACTCTAGGCTAAGCACTGCCTCTACCTCGATCCCCGCCTCTACCCCTGGTAGTGGTTGCAGCCTGGTGCTCCGGCTCTTGATCAGCTGTGGATGTTGTACGTGTCCTCACCATCTGTGAGAGAATAAGAGTAGAATGATTCAAACTCAAAGATAGAATAAAATCACACAATAGAGATAGAAAGAAAGTGAATTTTCTTAAAGCCTTATAGCCTCTAGAAGATAAGTACAGACGACTCTGTACCAATCCTCAAGACCTTGCTAAGCTTGCTCATTACTCGTGATACCTAGGTAACCTAGGGCTCTGATACCAATTTGTCACAACCCAAAATTTCAACCAATCGGGATCGTGATAGCGCCTAACATTGCTAGGCAAGCCAACACAATTGATAATACAAAAAGAAAAGCAATAAATATCTGACCACTGATCAATAACATACCGTAAAAACAGCTCGGTGATAACTTAATTAAGCTATAAAACCAACAACGAACGTAAACCATCCCAAGATTTGGTGTCAGAAGTATATGAGCTTCTAGATCCAACTAAATACGAGGTTCTTGAAGAAATGCAACACTGTCCGAATATAGTGGAAACAACACAATAGAGGTAAGATAATGACTCAAGACTTGCAGATGGGATGCAACTCTACCTCGAATCACTAGCGTAGTATTTGCTAAGCATTTCTCAGGGCTCCACTGGTACCGATGTCAGGATCTGCACAAGATGTATAAAAGTGTAGTAGGAATACAACCGACTAATGTACTTCGTAAGTGTCGAGTCTAACCTTGACGAGGTAGCGATGAGGCTAAGACAAGACACCTAAAATATATATATATATATATATA
>NW_017670583.1:429967-443724 GCF_001879085.1 Nicotiana attenuata | reverse complement strand
AATAAGGTACACCTAAAATATATATATATATATATATATATATATATATATATATATATATATATATATATATATATATATATATATATATATATAAAGGAATAATAAGTAAAGAGTTACATGAATCATCAGGATAGGGGCAAGTACAGGGGACAATAGATGGAACAGTAAATAAGAATCATGAAGTAAACTTCTTTCCAAAATGGGCAACGAAACCACCAAGTCGAAATTTACATTATCAAATATCAAGTAAAAAACGAATTTAACAAACTCGTATGGCATCGACCTCTGTGCTTTTACTCTCTCCTAAACATATCTGATAAATGCAAGTGCACGACATTGCCCTTCGTGCTTTTACTCTCATCCTTACATTATCATAATAAAAATGCATATGCACAATATCATCCTTCGTGCTGTAACCTCTCATGATATATAAGCATGTGCACGACTTCGTGCTTTTATCCTCACATTCACTCAATCAATGATATCAATATGCAAATGAGGCACAACAACACCCTTTGCTCTCTTCACTCTTCTTACCAAGCAACAACAACAACAACACAAATATCAAGCAAGGTGGAAAGAAAATTTCACCTTCAACAATAGTGTTAGAATACAACTCATCATACTTTCAATGATTGGTACCGACAACTAATCAACAATTTCCGCGAACTCAACATCCAATATCACAATAATTTCAACATAAGAAATAAACATGAAAGCGAATAGTCGAAGAATAAACAATTTATTTAAGGCATGAAAGGTATAGTAAATGAAACAACATGGTACAAATAAGGCAAATTCCACCCAGATGCTTATCCCATGGCCAACTCATATACACTCATCACTTCGCATATACGCCGCCCCCAACACATAGTTCACGTAGCAAATAGACTTGATTCTACCTTAATTCCCTCAATTCAAGGTTAACCACGGCACTTACCTCCTTCCGCAATAAAATCAACAATTTACCGTGGCTTTTCATTTCGAATAAGACTCCAAACCAATCGAATCCACCCAATTATCGTTCGAACAATTCAAAATAAACTTTAAAAAATACCCACAAATAAAAAAGGTTCAATTTCGATCATATTGGAAAATGTCAATAAAAGTCAACTCCGGGCCCGCATTTGCGAGCCTGACATCGTAAATGCAAGGCTCACAATTACGATCAGGTCATCATATTTGCAAGTTCACACCAGCAACTGCTATGCCTCAGTAGTTCCAACATCAACCAAAATTTATCCCAAACTTATCCGAGCCCCTCGGGCTCCAATCCGAATATGCACATAAGTGTAATAACATAATACAAACTCATCTGCTACCACAAATCATCAAAATAACATCAAATATCAAGAATCGATCATCAAAACTTAAAATTTAAACTTTGAAACCCAATTTTTGTCAACATTCACATTATGCACTGAAAAGCCCTCGGTTCTCCCGGCACCCCAACGAAATATAAGTACAAGTTCAAAAATATCATACGAACCTAACGGAATTGTCAAAATATCAAACCGGGATCGTTTACCAAAAACGTTAATCGTGGTCAACTCAAACCTTAGTTTAAGTTAAAATCATATTTATTTTTTGAAATTTCACACATAACCTATATGGAAATCGACGCGGACTATGCACGCAAGTAATAAACCACCAAATTAAGTTATGAGAGATCTCGTAACACAGAAATAAAGGCTAGTACTCAAAATGACCTATCGTCACAATAACATAAGAGTATATAAGAGTGAGGTTGGCCGAAACCTTCTTCAATTTTTGCTCCAAAACCTAGAATGTTACGGTTACAGGAAAATAATCCTTTTAGGATTTAGTTTCCTTAAATATCGCTAATTTTTATACTCATTTCCTTTTATATAAAACAAAAATTAATGAACCTTTATTGACCATGAATTCCTCCCCTCGATACAATGCCTGCAGCTCACGGAATAAACTCTTCAAGAACTTTAACTTACATCAGGAATCGTTTCGTAGCTCTTGATCATCGTACTCGAACAACCTGGTTCTTTTGATCTCTGCTTGATGCATCCCTGTTTATTACTACAATAAATATCTTCAAGAGACCTGGTTTGGTTCTTTGAAAATCGGTTGCTAATCATCAAAATATTAAAGTTCAGTTCAATAAATTACCTCTTTTTGATGATGACAAAGCTATGTGCAAATTTAACATAAGAATCTGATTAACTACCACCACTTTATTTCAATCTATCCATTGCAACCCTAAAGATAAAATAAAGTATAATTAGATTAATCACCAACACTTTCCTGCAAACATCCTTTGAGCACAGGCACAACAGTCAACAATATAATTAGAATGTAGGGACCATGTTCGTTGATCAAAATATGTTCACTTCCTTAACTTTTTTCGCTTGGCATTATCAGAAAACAAAGTATCAACTTAGAAAAAGTGAGAACTTAAATAAATACTACATTAACGTGCACAAAAATTAAGAGCTCAAACCAAAAATATGAAAGTTTTATATATACACCATATTAAGCAGCTTAGGCCCAAACCAATAAAAGTTACAAGAATCTGCTTCAATGACACATAAGACACAACAAACAATAAATATAAAAAATGTATATATGCACCATATTAAAACTCTTAAGACCAAACAAATAAAAGTTACAAGAACATGTTTCAATGTGACATAAATATAGTAAATTAGCAGAGTATATTCGGCAATGGAGTGATCAGACTGTTGCTAGTAGCACATTGTTTCGTGGGAAGACAGTCACACTCCTACAATGTCTTTTTGTCAAATATGTCCTTCCTAGTTTCTTTCGTGTCAGCCCTCAAAGGAACTTGGTAATGCTCAAACAACACAGAGAGCAAAAATCCATTTGGTAGTGCATGTGCCCCCTTTGATGGATCGACCACCTTGGCCAAATGCTTGATCATCATAGAACGGATGTTCAGTAGCCTATTTTCATCATGCACCTCCATCACATACATGTCTATGTATGTGCCCTCATTTCTCTTCTCAGATATAGGCAACACATATATGTTCATAAACTCAAAGAGCAGATTGTGAACTACCTTCATATCGGCCTTATACACCTTCTTGGCTTTCTCAACTTCTCTCCCTTGTGAGTACTTGACAATGAACTACTTATCATCTTCCTTTTCGCGAACCATTGGACACTCTCTTTTCACATAGATGTCGAACCCATTAACATGTTGAAGTTTAGGATGGTTGAGAGGTTTAACCAAGAGCTGACTTTGTTGATATCGGGCTCAAAATTCGGTTCCGGGAGTTGGAATAGGACCGTTTTATCATTTATGACACGTGTGCAAAATGTAAGGTCTATCGGAGTTGGTTTGATATGATTCGGCATTAGTTTTAGATGTTGGAAGTTCGTTAGTTTCATTAGGCTTGAATTGGGGCGCGATTCGTGATTTTGATGTTTTCTGATGTGATTGAGGCTACGGGCTAGTTCGTATTGTGTTATAGGACTTGTTGGTGTATTTGGTTGAGGTCGCCGGGGCCTCGGGTGAATTACCGATGGTTAAGGGATCGAGAGTTGGACTTAAAGCCTTGTTAAGGATTTAAGGTTGATGGTGTAATCAATCTGCGATGGGTTTGGCCGCATATGCGAAGCCGCAGGTGCGACTGGAGGGTTGCAGGTGCGGAACAGAGCCTGGCTTAGGGAATTTCGCAAGTGCGTGCAGAGGTTCCGCAGAAGCGAAGTCGCTTCTGCGATGGAAGTTCTGCAAAAGCGGTTTGGCGACTTGAGTGGCTGGGACCACAGATGCGGATATCTTCAGCAAGAGCGGACTCGCAGAAGTGCGAGTAGGACCGCCGAAGCGAGATTTTAGCCGCAGAAGCGGCAGGTCGGGATTTTAATTGTTTTCCTAGAAGTGAGCCTTTTTCTGCAAAAGCGGAACCGCAGGTCCGGTAGTTGAGCCCGTATAAGCTAGATCGCTGGGCAGTTGTTTAAAAGACGAGGGTCGAGTTTTCTTTTATTTTGTGAATTTTGGAGTTTGGACTAGAGCAATTTTTTGAGAGGTTTCCACCCAGATTGAAGAGTTAAGTGACTTTTAATCATTTTTGTCCATAAATATTTAATACCCATTGATTATTTTACCTATTTTTCATGAAACTAAGTTAGAATTTGGGTATTTTTGGACTATGCTATTGGAGAGTGAAATTTGAGGATTTGAGGGGCGATTTGTGGTTGGAATCGGATGATTATTGTATGATTGGACTCGTAATTGAATGGGTATTCGGAATTTGTGAAATTTGTTGGGTTCCAAGGTGCAAGCCCGAGGTTGACTTTTTGACTTGAGTTAAAGATCTTAGCTTTATCTTTTTGAATCATTTCCTATAGCTTTTATTGATAGTATTACATTACATTGGACAAATTCAAGCCTTCCTGAGGTTAATACACGCGGGAAGGGCGTGTTAGCGGGGTGATTTGGTTTGCTTGAGGTAAGTATCTTATGTAAACTTTGTTGAGGCGCTAGTTGGCTGAATTAGTTTTGATATCTGCATGCTATGGGTGCGCACATGTATCGGGTTTGAGCCCATGTGCTAACACCGAGGGTATTTATCTATGCTCGGCTTAGGCTTTGATATGCCTAGAATTGACTGTTAAGCTTTAAGCTATGATGTTTCTCATATTTGTAACATTGTTGTGAACTATTTGAGCCATTTTTGAGGCTACATAGAGGTTTAATCCCTAAATGAACTTGATAAAGGCTATGCTGTGATGAATCTGCCGATTTGAGTTATAATAGCACATTTTGCACATGCCTCCACTTTAGCATGTCATTTATACTAGTCTTGGAGCATGTGATCTATTATTCATTCATCACATACATGTATTCTTGTTTAATTGCTCACGTGTGATATGATTGGACTGGATGCCTGTGACCATGCCAGGCAGATTGTGTTGTTATGCCCCGTGACCACGCTGGGCAAATTATGTTGATATGCATGTGACCACGCCGGGTTATAGCTAGTATCATTTATAATTCCTACTTCTTTTACCTCTCCGAGGTTAGTTATGATACTTATTAAGTACATTGGGTCCGTTGTACTCATATTGCAGTCTGCACTTAATTGTGCAGATCCAGGTGTGGGGATCAGTTATCAGCAGTAGGCATGCTTGTTGGACTATCTTCGAGAGGCGAGGTAGAGCTACATCCTTGGTCGCACTTTTGACTTGTCATTTCCTTATATGCTGTTGTTGCAGTCCAGAGAGTGTTATTATTGTTCAGGTTCAGACTTGTATTCCGTTGTAGAGCTCATGACTCCATATTTACCAGTTTCTAGGGGATTTATCTTGTATTAGCAGTATTTTGGTTATATTGAGATCCAGACTTAAGCTATTTTTATAAATTATGTTGTTCTAGTTCTTTATTGTTATATTTCGGATTTCCTAGCCAGTGTGTTAGGCGCCATCACGATGGGTTGGGATTTTGGATCGTGACAAGTTGGTATCAGAGCCCTAGGTTTATAGGTATTACGAGTCATGAGTAAGTTTAGTAGAGTCTTGCGAATCCGTACGGAGACGTTGGTACTTATCTTCGAGAGGCTACGAAACTGTTAGAAAACTTCACTTTCTTGTATCTTTGTCGTGCAAATTTGACATTCAGGAATTTGAACTTGAATCTTCTATTCTCTCATAGATGGTGAGGACACGTGCGACCGGTTCAGGCAGACGGCCACCAGTACCACTAGCTAGGGCTGTGAGAGGCTGGGGCCGCGATAGAGGCCGAGGTGTGGCTCCGTACTGCAGCCAGAGCAGCACTTGTGGAGCCACCAGTTGCTCCAGCTTAGGAGCAAGTGCCAAATGTGGGTGAGCGGGGTATTTCGGACACCAGCAGGGTTTCATTCACTACTTTTCACCTGACTGTGGTAGCCTACCAATGTTGGCGGGCTTATGAGATGAGCAAGCTAGCTGATGCAGCGCCACTTACTTGGCATGGGTTCTCCGTCCTCTTCTTAGAGATGTTTGTCCCACATACTCGTAGAGAGGAGTTGCATAAGGAGTCTGAGCAGCTACACCAGGAGGGTATGACAGTGGCTCACTAAGAGATGAGGTTTTTCGGAGTTTGCGCGTCACGCGGTATGGTTGGTTCCCACTGAGAGGGAGAAGATTATGAGGTTCATTGATGGCCTCAACTATGGATTATGCTTCATTATGGCTCGGGAGGTTGCAACAGGTGCGAGGTTTGACGAGGTGCTTGATATTGCTAGACGCTTAGAGCTGGTTCACAATGCCGATTTGAGCTATGATAGCACACTTTGCATATGCCTACAGTTTAATATGTCATTTATACCATTCCAGGAGCATGAGATCTGCTATTTATTCATCACATACATGTATTCTTATTTATTTTCTCCTATGTGATATGTTTGGATTGGATGCTTGTGACTACGCCAGGCGAATTATGTTGTTATGCCTGTGACCTCGGCGAGCAGATTGCGTTGTCATGCCTGTGACCATGCAGGGCGGATTATGTTGATATGCCTGTGACCATGCCGGGTGGATTATGATATTGAACCTGTGACCATGCCGGGCTAGTATCACGTTGAATTGGCCATGCTTATGTGTGGATATGGATCCATCCCCCTAGGGGTCACCCTCTTATGTTTCTCTCTTGATGGTGTACACAAGGATATTGAGGAAAACAGGTCAGTGGTTTGGTACAGATATGGAAAGGTTGAGGAAATCGGGCTAGTGTTTGTTCGGATTTTTCTTTTCATCTTTACTTGCAATTTTCGTTGTTAATTACCTGATTTAACTGCATATCATCTCTATATGTTGAACATTGATTGTACAGGGTATTTGAGTAACTGTACACGCACACACACATATGCTTCTTCCTATGGTTTATGCCTTGATTTCATTATTGTTCTATATTTGTTAAAATAATGAAACTGTATGGTTATAGCTAGAATCATTTATAATTCGTACTTCTTTTACCTCACCGAGGTTAGTTACGATACTTATTGAGTCCATTGGATCGGTTGTACTCATCCTGCACTCTACACTAATTGTGCAGATCTAGGTTTGGGGACCAGTTATCAGCAGTAGGCTCACCTGTTGGACTATCTTTGAGAGGCGAGGTAGAGCTGCATCCTTGGTCGCAGTTTTGACTTGTCATTTCCTTACATACTGTTGTTACAGTTCAAAGAGTGTTATTATTGTTCAGTTTTAGACTTGTATTTCGTTGTAGACCTCACAACTCCGTATTTACCAGTTTCTTGGGGATTTATCTTGTATTAGTAGTATTTTGGTTATATTGAGATTCAGACTTAATCTATTTTTATAAATTATGCTGCTCTAGTTCTTTAGTGTTACATTTTGGCTTGCCTAGCCGGTGTGTTAAGCGCCATCACGACGGGTTGAGATTTTGGGTCGTGACAGTTGACTCACTAACAAGCACCTGCCCAAAGAACCCGGTTCATTCATAGGGGCTATTGGCACACCTTTCCCTTTTCTCACTGCCATCACTATCATTGTGCAAACCAAAGGATTTTAAATCGGGTACTTATTTCCTACAACACCCTCAATACTTTCTAGTTCAAACCCTAGGTTCAACCTTTTCCCTCTGAAAAAGCTGCTTCTCCTTTCTTTAGGACTCTTACGCTTAGAGTTATCACTTCCTTCTTCATCAGAATATTCAATAAGTGCTAATTTTGGATTTTGAGCTACGGGGTTTGGGAATTCTGGTTCTTGGACAAGACTAATGATTTGATTGGCAGAAATTTGGGCCTTTGTGTATGAAGTGTTACCAATAGTTTTGGTGAGTATTGACTCATTATAAACAAGATGGGAAAGACATTTGGAGGTTGACATTGTGAGGACTTCTTGGAATCTTGAATGAATTTGGACTTAGGTCTTTCTTGGTTTCTTGCTTTTTGTAGAGAAATGAAAATGATTGATTTTGAAGTTATAGTCCTAATTGTCTTGGATTTTAGTTATCATATGTCGCGATCCCAAAATCCACCATTGTCGTGATGGCATCTAACATACCGTCTAGGCGAACCAACAATTTTAAACTTTAAATAGAGCCACTAGATGGATATCATAAGTACAAACAAGTTCACTAATATCATAGCTAAGGCTGAGTCTGATAACCAAGTATAAAACAACACAACATCCCTAGATTTGGTGTCACTAAATACATGAGCTTTAAAGAGTACAAAATACAAAGGTCCAAAATAAATTCACAACAAAGTCAGAATGAACTGAGTAGTAATAACAAAGAGAGGAAGACAACTCCAAGGGCCTGTGAATGGATATGTAGTACTACCTCGAGTCTCCAAAATCAATAGCTAAGCACCTCCCTAAACTCCACTAAGGCTAATACCTGAACCTGCACAAGAAGTGCAGAAGTGTAGTATGAGTACAACTGGCAAAATATACTCAGTAAGTGTTAAGTCTTACCTCAAATAAATAGTGACGATGCTTTGACCAACAGGATACTTACTTTCATATTCAAATGATCAACATGTGAAAATAAAGAAAAAGAACAACTCTAAAACAATGAATACTAGTAATGTGAATCACAGTGAAATAAGGTAATAAGCACGGTTCTAAAAAATATTGGTCAAGCACAATTCTCACATCGAGTCTACATAAGATAAATGCTATGCATGAAATAACATGTTCGGGAATGCTTCTAGCTGAGTGTTCGATGTATATGCATGCTCAAAACTCAATCTTTCAGTAGAACCGGTCCTTGTCATGACCCGAAATCCCAACTTCGGGGCCATGATGGCGCCTAACACCGCTTGCTAGGAAAG
Source organism: Nicotiana attenuata (assembly GCF_001879085.1). Classification (NCBI taxonomy): domain Eukaryota; kingdom Viridiplantae; phylum Streptophyta; class Magnoliopsida; order Solanales; family Solanaceae; genus Nicotiana; species Nicotiana attenuata. The sequence goes on along the minus strand of NW_017670583.1, from coordinate 434,947 downwards.
CCAACACAACGAAAATAATACTGAAGGAAAAGCAGTAAATATCAAATAACTGAACAGTAACATGATATAAAATACCCCGGGATCTGGTGTCACAAGTACATGAGCAACTAGATTCAGCTAAATGCAAGGGTTTAAAAGGAATACAATATTGTCCGAAATAAAATAGAAACAATACAGTAAAATAGGAAAGTGACTTCTAAGGCATGCAAATGGGATACAGCTCTATCTCGAGTCACTAACTTGTATTTGCTAAGTGCCTCTCAGGACTCCGCTAGTACCAACGTCAAAATCTGCACAAGAAGTGCAGAAGTGTAGTATGAGTACAACCAACCCAATGTATTCAGTATGTGTCGAGCTAAACCCTGATGAGGTAGTGACGAGGCTAAGACAAGACACGTACTAAAATCCCCTCTCTCTCTCTTCTTTATATATATATATATATATATATATATATATATATATATAATAAGACAAAACAAAATATCGTAGTATTATAAAGACTGAAATTTAACAAGAAGGAAATCACATAAACATAACAGCACAGTGAACAGAAATAACAACAGGGGATCTCCCGAGATACCGTCTCGTAGTCCCAAAAGTAAATGTGCAGGGGGATCCCCGGGATACCGTCTCGTAGTCCCAAAGTAAATATGCAGGGGGATCTCCCGGAATACCATTCCGTAGTCCCAAAAGTAAATATGCAGGGGGATCTCCTGAAATACCATTCCGTAGTACCAAAAGTAAATACACAGCTCAAACAATGGAGATAACAGCTATAATACGAAATCCTACAGTCTAGACTAAATACAAGTCAAAGAAGAAGCATGAAATCCACTAAGCATGCTGCACAAAGTTCAAATAAGCATTTAAGACACGTAGACATGCTATTCTAGGCTAAACAGGATAATTACACATGCTAGTATAACCCAATTAAAGTGAAATAGATTATTACTCAGTGAAAAATGGAGTTTTACAACAATAGCTTGTGTATGCACTCGTCACTTCACGTACGCCGCGGGAGTTCCCACACACAAGGTTAGGCAAGCCACTTACCTCAAACAAAGCTCAATCACTCGATAACAATGCCTTTTCCACGAATATCCGGCTCCGAATGGCCCAAATCTTGCCAAACACAATTACATATCATATATACAACTATAATAAATTGATTTAATCAAGACTTTAACAAGAAATTAGAAAATCTCCCTAGAAAGTCTTCCCGGGCTCACGTCTCAGAATCGGGTAAAAGTTACAAAATATGAACACTCATTCACTCATGAGTTCACTGGTACCAAAATTATCCAGATCCGATATCAAATTCCCAATCAAATCTCAAAAACCTAGTTGAAGAACTTCCAACCCTTTTTCCCCCAAATTTCTCACCCAAATTCCTTAATTTAATGATGAAATCAACTATAGATTAATGGAATACAACCAAAAACGAGTTAAGAATCATTACCCCAAAGTTCTCTCTGAAAAATCCTTGAATTATCGCCTTAATCCGAGCTCTCAAAGACCCAAAATTGAAAATGGGATAAAAACCTCGAACTTGGCCCTTTTCTGCCCAGCGATTTCGCATCTGCGGGTCTACAATCGCACCTGCGACACCGCACCTGCGGAAATACCCTCGTAGGTGAGGAAATGAATTAAGGCCCAGAACTCCACTTCTGGGGACAAGGGCACGCACCTGCGGGCCCACTTCTACGGATGGCCTTCCGCATCTGCGACCCTGCCCCAGGCCGCCCACTCTCGCTCCTGCGATCCTACCTCTGCATCTGCGCATCCGCAGATGCGGCTCCCCTCTCGCACTTGCGCCCATAGACCAACTTGACCAAAACCGCATCTGCGCTCTACCTCCCGCACGTGCGAGTCCGCACATACGGTCTACCCTCCGCAGGTGCGAAAACACCAGAAACCAGCAAGTCTCTGCAATTGCCTAAGTCCAAATTTCAATCTGTTAAGCATCCAAAATCAATCTGAGGCCCCTGGGACCTCAACCAAACATACCAACAAGTCCTAAAATACCATACGAACTTAGTCGAGCCCTCAAATCACATCAAATAACGCTAAAACACGAATCACCCTCCAATTCAAACTTAATGAACTTAAAACTTCAAATTTTTACAACCGATGCCGAAACCTATTAAACCATGTCCGGTTGACCTCAAATTTTGCAGACAAGTCATATTCATCATTACGGACCTACTCCAACTTCCGGAATCAGAATCCGACCCCAATATCAAAAAGTCCACTACCGATCAAAATCTCCAAAAATTCAACTTTGACCATTTTAAGCCTAAATCAGCTACAAACCTCCAAAACACAATCCAGACACACACCTAAGTCAAAAATCACCCAACGAAGCTAACAGAATTGACGGAACTCTATTCCGGAGTCGTCTTCATACAGTTCTGACTACAGTAAAAAATCCTAAGACTTAAGCTTCCGTTTACGGACTAAGTGTCCCAAAACACTCTATAAACCAAAACAAAACCTCCCGGCAAGTCACATAAGCTGAAATAGATACGGGGAAAGCAGTAAATGGGGATCGGGGCTATTACTCTCAAAAAGACCGGCCGGATTGTTACACCTTTCGAGGAAAGCATGGCAATCATAACGAGCTTCAATGATCAGTTACAGGAAAGCTCCAACCTTATTCTTGGAAAGAATCAATCAATGTTCGCTCCAAGGATCAATTCTGTTAGGTTGCTTATCTCTTGAAGATTTGTTCCCGTCAAGACCCCTAATTAACATATCATCCCTCGAGATATATATACAGTCAAAAACACGACAGAAGAGATATGCTTTGATCAAACCAACTTTGCGCTTTTTGTTTTACTCTAAGCAACCATTGTATTTTGAGTCGGGTTTACTGTGTAACTAGTAGAGAGAACAAAGAGAGAGAAATATTGGTGAGGCATTGTATCAAAGTTACAACGAGTGTACTTAGAACCAAAGGCAGCTGGTGTTCGCAGTGACATCAACATACTTGTACGAAGTTTTTTCAATGAGCTTTAAAGAGAACACTCGTTAACCCAAGGAGACCGGAGTAGGATTCACATTCAATAGTATAAAAATACTTTGTGTCATTTAATTTTTGCACTTTACATTCTGTTTTTAACTTTTACCTCGCTTCTACTTTCAGTCGACTAATTAGTAAACTAGTCAACTACTTAGCTATAAAAAAGAAAAATCTACAATTCACTCCCTCCTTGTACTTTCAAAGCAAACATCCCAGCTCCTGCCCACCTCGCAAATGCAGTGCCTACCTCGCAAATGCGAGGTCCGCAAATGCGAACAGTGAGGCACCAGCAAAGAACCAACAGAACTAAAATAGCCCGAAACGCGTCCGAAACTTATCGGAGCCCTCGGGGCTCCACACTAAACATCCACATAAGTACATAAACATCATATGAACTCCCTTGTGTGATCAAAATACCAATATAACATCTAGAACCACGAATTGGACATCATAACACATGAAATTTCTCAATGAACTCGAGAAATCGCTAGAACCACAACCAAGTGTCCGATTCCTATCAAACAAACTCGGAATGACAACAAATTTTGCAAACAAATTTCAAATGAAAAAAGAGACCTATTCCAAGTTCTAAAATCAAAATTCAAACCCGACAGCCATAAAATCAGCCTACTATCAAACTTAGAAAATTTCTAAACCTTCAAATTGCCAACTTCCGTTAAAACAAGCCAAATCAACCTAGAAACCTTCGAATCCAATTCTGGGCTTACGGCTAAGTCTAAAATCACCATACATACCTAACAGAATTATAAAAGCTTCGATCCGAGATCAAATACGCAAAAGATAAATTTGGTTAGCTCTTCCAACTTAAATCTTCTAAAATGAGTATCATTCTTCCAAATCAATTTTAAACCACTCGAAAACCAAAATAAGTGATACCTGCAAGTCATAATATACCATATGAAGCTACTCGTGACCTCAGACCATCGAACTGAATGTAAATGATCAAAACGACCGGTCGGGTCATTACAAAATCCTCTGTTTATTTGAAACCACTAGTGGAGCCAATTAATGCTCTTTCATTCTCTTCATGGGTGTCTTGAATCTAAACAATAATTAAAAAAAAAAAAAAAACGGAAGAATAACTAAATGCTTGCTAGGAAATGGAAGTTCAAGAAATTTGCTTTAATTCCGCTGCCATCTAAATGAGGGAAGGAAATTAATTTGAATTATTCTTATCATTTCTGTTTATGTTTCTTTGCAAAATAAAGATGGGACGAAAATTGTAAAGCCTTTCCATTTTAATGAAACCCTAAAAACGATGAAGGAAATGTACCTAAAAAATTAGGATCTATTATAATCCTCCTGTATCTAAATAATTAGTATCTATTGAAATGATAAGATGGAGTTTAATCTACAAAAAAACTACGAAAGATTGTACATATCTGATCTAACTATAAAGAATTTCAAGTATAATTAAGTAGTTCCAACTGCCAGTTATTTGAAGTTTATTATTCAACTTCAATATACAAAACGATACTCAAATCTTTGAAAATATATTAAGAGTGACATGTTGCTTTTCATGTTCTTAATTTTCATGGCCAACCAAGTATCCTCATACGTATATATTTAAAAGTTAATGCTCTACATATTGTCCTATTTGGTGCCATTAAGTAGATGTATATCGTATCCGTGTAGAGATATAATCCGAATTTAAAGCCTATAAGATATTGTTTAGAAAGTTAGTTCAGCCTTTTTCCACCCTGAATTCCGGAGATTGCAACTACGTTACTCTTATTATATGTGAATTGAAAGGGGCTGAACATGGCATCAATATATATATATATATATATATATATATATATATATATATNTATATATATATATATATATATATATATATATATATATATATATATTAGGCACCTTTGAGGGAAAAAATGGTTTGCTTAAATGCAGAATCTTACACACCCTTCCAATTTTCCTTTTTTTTTTTTAAA